>NW_020799110.1:13480407-13554708 GCF_003259725.1 Athene cunicularia | reverse complement strand
CCCCCCCCCCCCCCCCCCCCCATTCTGGAGTAGTACAGAAGAAATCAGTAATGACACGTTCCTTCTTCAGTGATATAGTTAGGACAGCTCTGAGGTTTCCTTCCCTCTCTCAGTGTGTTTGCGAGAACAGATGAACAAGATTTCTTTAAAATTTATCATGCTAAGAGAAGAATTTTCAGAACTCTGAAGGATCCAGCTGTGACACGTAGTAAACTACAGGCTTTCTGCAAGCAAGGTAGTGAGATTGAAACAGGCAGGCTTAACAACTGACCTTTTTGTTATTATTGCTAATGTAGCTGCTTCTTTTTGTGGATGTTGGTGGTAGGTGCTTTTTGGAAGGCTTCTTGTTCCTATATCCAGTGTGGCTGTGAGGTATTTCAGATCATAAAGGAACAATTTGAAGTGCAAACTCCCCATGGCAGGAGGATAGAAGCCACCACCCTGGTTACAGCAAGCTGCTCACTCCCCTGTTTTCCAGTGTGTGTTTAAATTGGAGTGCACACAGGGCCTTTGGCTCCTTTTAAGGATCACTGATATGCAGTAGGTCACTGACATTTCACATCCATGACATGCCTCCTTTGTTATACCCCGTTGCAGTAAGCCAACTCTCTGAGCCATCTCTGGGATTAGTGTTTTAGTTCAAACCAGGACTGCACTTCTGGAGCAATCCATCCAGTCACCCTCACATACAGCTCTTCGATTTGCACCACAGGGTGGTCTTAGGCTGTGCAAACTAGATTCCTTTTGGATAAAGCCAAACTGAAGTGTCCCCTCCAGGAGTGCCCCTAAAGTGCCAGATATTCAGACCAGCGGACCAGGTGGCAGCTAGACCAGACTGAACCCATCCTGAAATTTTTACAGTGCGAGTGTCCAGCCCTTGCCACCAGCAGTTTCACTCTACTCATTCAGTCCTGCATTGTAGACACAGCCTCTGCAAAAAAAAATCACGTGTCTGCAGATCTGACTGTAAACCCTGGATCTCACCGTGACTGCATGCTGCAATAAGTAGCTACAAATGGGAAATAGCAATTTTTAACTCTGAATTGCTTTGTTGATATATTTTCGGTCATATAATTTAAAGACAGTTGCAGTCTTCTGTATACTAGTAACACAATAAAATGGTCTCCTGCTTTACTGTGCATTGTGCCAAATAGAGTTAGTATATTACTCTCTCTAGAGTGACTATATTATCTTAGATTGGAAGTTGCAGTCATTAGTTGGCTTCTGAACAGGATCAGATGCCAAAGCTAATCTGAGTTCTCTAGCAAAGTGTGCAACAGAGTGAAAAATTTCACTATAGCCACTACTGCAAAATCCCTGATGATATACTTCCATCTGTCTGATTCCTGGGAAGCACAGCATCAGCTACGATGGGTCACTTGGCTGCATAAGCTGGAACAATCAGATCTAAGCTGTGGCATAATGCAGGTCCATTCAAAATGTTTGTGCACTGTCCACGAGTTATTTCACATCCAAAGGAAACTAATAGAAAAAGAACAAGTCAGGTTAGCAGCACATCATGGAAATCCATTCAAGGTATAAATAAGCCCAGTCTTCTCTGTGAAGTTGTTTTGGCCTGTGAGATTTGTCAGCTCTTTTCCAGCTATGCAGAGATACTGTGGTCAATATGTGGATGGGACTTCTATCACAGCCGAGTTGGCTGATGTTCTGAATTTCCAGAAAATAGATGAACAAAGGACTGTCAGCACTTCATGCCAAAGACATTCTTTCTTCTGTCTTCTCTCCCAAATATGTTCTGAGGAACTGGAGGCGCATTCATTCCTCAGGCTGAATATCCCTCTATTGTATCCAACAAACAAGGCTTTTCATACACAAAGAGCAATTTAAAAAGTATTAGATGGGACGCTAGCCCAAACTGTCTGGCTTAAGGACATGAGCCTGGAGGAGTCAGGACCAGCAGAGAAGCCTACTCTCAGGAATTAAAATCCAGTGCCTTAGTTACGTGGCAGATGTTCACCAACAAACTGTTAGTAAATGATGCTCAGGACCAACAGAAATGTGCCTGCAACCCCTCTTCACAGTCTTCCTGGTGGTTGAGATGATAAGCAGAGGAGTTTGAAGTGCTAGGTATGTGGTATGCTTGGCTGCAGTAAAGCAGCCCCCAGCAGAGATGGGGCAAACGCTTCAGAGTCACCCTGGCAGATTTTGAGGAACTGCCATTGACCTTTTTTGCTGGCTTTGTCAGCAGAAACGTTGCTGGGACCCAGTCTGAGTCACAGATCTCTATGGGTTTCCTTTGGCTCTCCCCGTGGGCAGCAGAGCCAGCCTCTACCCAAGAATATGCCATGAACCTTTCCTTTTCTCTGTGTAGGTGCCGCAGCAGTTGGTGCAAGGGGGAGGGAAAAGCTACATAAATTGTCATGCTTCATAACATTTCATACTGGTTGTAAGATCCTGCTTGTCCAACAAACACCAGCTCACCTTGGCCTCAGTTGGTGCTTTAGACTACAGGGCTTGTTGTGAATTGGCCAGTTGTAGCCAACCTGTCAGTAAGATGTCAAAATATTAATAATCTAGTACCACTCATTTTCAGGATGGAAGTTTTAACAGCAAAGAAATTGAATTTCCAGCACTGGTCATGACAGCTTTGAAATTGGTTTCATGCAGCAGCGATCTTCCTAGCATTAGGAAAGATAGGGAGAGTGTCAGAGATGGTGTGTTTCCACCGAGTCTTGCAGCTTGAATTTAAGAGTCAAAGCAAAGAGCTATCTCAGTACATCAGCAGCTTACGGTTGTAATAGGCCTTGTGAGCTCCTTGGCAAGTGCTCTTATTTTCTGCCCACATGACATGTTGTTGCAAAAAAATAACTACACAGAAAATTAGGCTAAGGCCATTTTCTTTCTTCGGAGCTGCACTCCATGCAGGGCTGTACCTTCAGATAAGCACAAGCATGGTTTTCTCTGTGTGCTACAACACTGTCTGCTGGAAACTCTAACTTACGAGGACTTACTCACAGTCCCCTTCTCCCTGACATTGTTATAACTCCATTATTTCATTTATGTCAGAAAGAGAAGACATTTGCCTAAAAAACTGAACTGGAACCTGGGGGAAATAAGTTCCTCTATGAGCTCTCACACTTCTTGTTTTGCCGAGCATCCAGCAAACTGGTTGATCTTTCTGTGCTCAGCATCTCAGCACAAAAATGTAGAAACAAGAGGTCTTCCATGTACTCCTGTCATGGTGAGGGCATTTTTGTGCCCAAAGCACTCGTACTCCGGTTTGAGCCTTTGAGGATAGTTTTAATACAAATAATAACATGATAAATCTAATATTGACTGCTAATTTTCCATTAACAGTTGTTTTTCTGACTATCAGAAGAAAATAGTGTCTTATTTATAAATGCATAATAAAAATAGCAATATCACAAAAGTAACTGAATGCCACAAATCAATTTATCATGCCCTGTGCTCAGACTCAAATCAATGCCAAGAAACTCTCTCTGACCCCATAGAGAGCTCACAGGTTCGAGGCATCCCATCTGTCTGTGTTTCTAGGGCTCTTACATTATTATTCTTCTTCATAGTTATTTCAGGCTTTAGCAGATGAGGCAGTACGATGCTAATTTAGGAAATCTGTTTTTCTTGTATGCAACTAACATATCTTCATCTTGTCCCATCTTGTCTCATGATCATTACCTCTGAATGCAGAGATGTATTTCTGGATACTGTTTTGGAGTAAGGAGAGTTGATAACATTGTTATGAATTTCAGACACTTTGTCAGAAAAACAGAATGTGGAGAAAACAATGGATAAGCTGGGATTCCCAGGTTAGAAATTATTCTGGGGTTTCACCAGATCCCCAGGCTGCCAAGGAATGCGGTACCAGAGACAATGCTGTCAGAAAACACACACACACACACACCCCTTTGTAGGAAGCCGTTGCTTTCCTAGAGGAGTTATGCTGAACTGGATGGGCCAAGTGCCATGTGAATGAGCTATGCTGTGATCACTACTCCAGTTCGTAACAGCTCCAGACTTTAAAAGGGTTTAAAACTCCAGCTTGAAATAAGATCCAAAATTTTAAAAACAAATCAATCAACTAAAATCCAAATACATTTTAAAAAGGGATAAAAATTCATTCCATCCAACCATGAATTTGCATTTGGGGTCCATCATTAACAAAAAGTGAAGCAAAGGACAAAATACATAACTTGTTCTGTGTGCCCCATTGGTTGACTTGCTGGATATGCAAGCTTCCCCGGATAACACTGTACACAGAGCTGTGCAGTCATCGGTACCCAGGTGTTACTCTTCACCCATGCTCTCCAGGGAGCTGTGGGAAGTGAGCAGCCTGGCTTGAAGAGTCATCCCAAGTTACGTTCTTGTCAGCACTCATTAAGTTGGAAGCTGTGTTCCCATCAGGACTTTATGAGCAGCTCACCCAGGGCCAATGCAGTGAATTCAGGCATTTTTATCTTTATGAAGTATTTGGTAAAAATGTGTCTGCACGGTGGATGGGCCAAGAGCTGAAGGCTGAACACAATACTGAGGTGTGGTGGGATGGGCAGGTCTGAATTTGGATTCCCCAAAACTCATTGGGTTCATCTGCTTTGTACCCAAATGTAAGGCTGTAGCTTCTGTGGCTCTGTACAAGCTCGCGTTGATCTAGGTAACCAGTTAGCCGTGGCAGAATGGAGCTCAGCGTGTCTTTGGCAATACTCTGCTGCGTGCCCGGGCAGATGTCCTTGCTGCTGCAGGGTTACCTTGGGCATGTCCACACAACAGTAGCACCTTTGTCTTCAGCACTGACAAACCTCCTCTGTGATGATATGGATTATTTAATCAATCCTTGAACACAAAAAGGTGTTTTAGTAAAGCTTGTGTCCACATACAAAGATCTGCAGCTTAATTATTGAGGCACATCCAGCACTTGATTTTTTTGCTTGTCTAGGAATATTGGGTCAGCTTGCAAGACTTAGCAGACTTGCATTCCACCTCTTGCTTGGGTGTTTTAAAGTGAAGCCAACTGAACAAATACGTACCTCGAGCACAGATAATTCTCACAAAAGTGAGGGCAGATAGACCTCCAGTTAGATTTTTCAGAAACAGTAAGATAGGTTGCTTGCTAATGCTTCTCTCAGCTCCCAGAGCTGGGGACCAGACCTGTTTGAACGGTGATTTATTTGAAAATGTGCTCCCTCCAGCCCACAGATGGTCCAGGCAGAGTCAGAATACTTGCAGATACCATATTGTCTCATCAAGTGAATCTCTGCTCTGCAGCAGGGCTGTACACTCCCATGTAGCAGCTTGTTATTTTAAACCGTATATGCTCTCTCCTACTTATAAAAGGCCACCAAGAAGACTTGTCACCAATCTCTTATGGAGCTAGAAGGGGGAGGAAAAGTGGAGTGTGAACAGTAGAATATCACCTGCCATCTGGACAAAGATGTGATGAGATGTAAACTTTGGATGCACATTTGCGCTTCTTGATCATATGCCAAGAGAGAGCTCAGCTACAATTATTTTAAACCATTTCCAGACAGATGCAACCCTAGGTCATGGAGGAAGCTACACAGAGGCAGGAGGACACTGAACTCCCATCAGGCTGTATGCATTGCCTGTGGGAGTGCTGCCGTGGTCTGCATAGGGCTTATTCTGTGAACGGGACCTACATGGTTAAAGACCTGTCCTGGGAATAAGAGTATGCCAGGATCAAGTGCTAGGCTATGAGACTTGTGGTCACGGGTTCTCAGATATTCAAAGACGTGTTTAGTCTCTGAACTTTCACAGGTTTAAATGGGAGTTGGGTATTTGCATTTCATCTGGAAGTCCAAATGTCTTTGAGAATCCAGTGTCTTTGTTTATCCACACAGGTCTGTGTTCACTGAGATCAATGCTGAACTCCTCGGTGCTGTTGTCATAAGAGGGGTGTTGATTAAACCCTGCTGTGGCGGAGGTCAGTGAGGAATGTAGAATGGGCTTTACCGGGTAAAGAGCACCCTAAAGCAGATGCTCTTCTGCAGTGCCATCCTCTCCCTTGGGATGGAGCAGCGCTTATACAGACGTAGTGAACATGATCCAGTCGTTCCATGGTCTGCCTCTGCAACCACAGTGAAATGCCACTGCTGATAGCGGTGCTGATATTTATGATTCCAACTTTGTATGTTTTAAATGACTTGATGAGCTTTAAGTATTAACACTAACATCAGTGAGTATCCTGAGCCAGATTCTCTGGGAGGGAAGCCTTGCCATGCCATAGGCTTTGGTGCAGTTTAGTGTTTTATCCCATCTGAAGATCTGGCTCAGTAATTGTGCAGAGCATAAAAGAGAAACCCGTAAGTGCTGTAAACAAAGGAAAACTGTTACTCTGGGAGTGTGTTAGTTAGATATTTCAACACTCATAATTAACATCCCTTTCCTAAACTGTGGCACAAACTACTTGCAGAATGGGCTTTTTCTTTTATCGCTGCTAGTTTCAGTGACTAAATTTATTAAGTCATTAGGTTTGTATGTGGATGTGTATATTTGCTATTCTCCTTTGGGTTATAATAAAATGAGATCTTGAGGAAAAAAAGAAAAATCTTTATTTATCTGGCAATTTTGAGAATGCTTGTAGGGAAATGGCAAGCAATGCAAACAAGTCGCCCAGTCCGGGAGGACACTGAGGAAGCAGCTGAGTAGTGACAGTCTTCTCCTGGCTTCCTGGCTGTCCCTGAGCATTGCACACGGAAAACTGTCACCGTTGTTGACATGGTCGGGGGACATCAGGGACTTCCATGTCAGTCAGAGCTTGGACTAAACAAACAAGGGAGCGAATTGCTCGCTTTTGTGATCAGAATCCAGGGGCACCATGCTGTTGCTTATGGGGGACCCCATCTTTGCACCTCCCAGCTGAGGATGCTCAGGGTGCTGGTGGCAGTGATGCTTCCAGCCTGGTACAGGCAGGGGCTGGCACTGCTCTTCCTTGCTCAGAGCAGCACCAGGGCTGTCCACTGCCCTGGCAGTGCTATGACTGCACCAGGGATGACACCATTGGATCAGCATTTTTTTGAAGGAGCCCAGACTTCTGAGGGTGGCAGTGCATTCCTGGAATACCCTGCAGCCTCACATCCACAGGTTTGACAGCAGGGCTTCTCCACTAGCACCTGAGTAGCTTGTCCAGCTTTACAGAAGTGCAAAAGAGAGTCCAGTCAAACTTCCTAAAGTTCAAGGCCAAGAGGCTGGGTTAGATTGACTTGACCAGGGCAGGGGAAAGCTGAGGTAGATCAGAAAAGAAAATCTGTCCTCTTACAAACTGCCCCCAGCCTGTGCTGGGGTGGGGGGCAGATGGAGCCAGACATTGCCAACACCTCCCTGGAGGACCAGACTCACCCAAGTGATACAGAGATTGGCTTGTGCCTGGAAGTTCCATCCACATCTGCATCTATAGATGGCAGGAGGCACTACTGAGATCAGGAATAAATGAAACGTCTTTTTTTTGTAAACCAGAAATAGTTTAGGGGCAATCCGTGGTACCTTATATCCACTCTGAGCAGATCTAACACAATGAATCCTTCCTAAATGGCCATTGCATCCATCCATCTCCCTTTGATTCCAAGTGTCATTGAATGTGGTCGCCCTAATTTTCTGTGTGATAGCTACCATTTTATTTTTTTCTAGACCGTGCAATTTCCAGTAAAACTAGAGTTAGCACAAACCAGACCTATGTTTGTTTTTCAAAGCAAATAAAATTACTTTTCATACTGGAATTGCCTTTTGTTCATGGAATTGGATTGAAATACAGAAAACAAGTTGAAGGCAGATGCGTATCATTTTGAATGTAAATTACTAACATTTCTTTTACAAATATTTCATGCAGGTTTTTCGTTTAACGATTAAAATATACCTGTTTTTTCAAACTGCTTTCAGTAGTATCTGTAGACATTTAACAAAATACCTCAGGCTCTAAATCTCCAAATAGTAAACAAATAAATGTATTTATTTACTTTGTATGCAAAAATAATTTAGTCAAAGGCACATCTTTCACATGAAGATAAAACCAGACAAATTTCCTTTTTTTTTTTTTTCTCCAAATCACAAGCATACTCTTTAATGAGGATGACTGGTGGGTTTTCGGAGTGAACCAAGTTTATGACTTGGTCCCTACACCAAGTGAGGGAGTGAAGTGGGTGCCCCTTGACCCCAGGGCTTACCATACCATTACCTCTGGAGGAGGGTGTCCTTACGTCCTGTCAGAAGCATATGGGGGATGCAGCCTGAGGATCTCTTTCCTGATTTTACCCACTCTGTATCTGTGGGATGAAGAGAAAGTACTGGACTCCAGGTCTGCCCATCTAGCACATTTCATCAGCACTGAATTCATCTTAAAAAACAAACAAAATAAGCTTGCACGCCCCAGAGGTCTGGCCTGATCATCTGTCCCATCTCCTTTCTGGTCAGCTGTTTTTATCTTCTCCATTCTCTTGCTCACTGAGTCGTGTTTGCATGTGGTAGTGCCCACACCAAAGATTTCTGGTGCTCAAACCTGTGGAGACCCTGTGGCACATCAATTTGGTGGTAGGATGAATTGCATCTCAGAGTGTGCTTATCCCTACATGTCACAGTGGGACACTAGCTGTTGCTGATGAGGTGATATACATAAGAAGGGTAATAATGATGAATAAAACCAGCATTATTTAACTAGAACTTAGCTGTCAAATCTTGTGGGTTTTACTAAACTGCCGAATGGACAGAGCTGGGATGTTTCTTGGTGGTGTTGCCATGGTTAGTGTCCTGAAGTGCTATTTCAACTGAATTGTGGGGGGTGAGGAATCAACCAGCCAACTCACAAAAACAATGGGACGGCTTTCTTTGCTTGTGGGGGAGCTTAAACATTAAAGGAAATCACTATTTTTTCTTTATTTTTCTTAAATCTTCATTAGGATGTCTTTAAATACATTTGCTTTAAAATATAATTTTGCTGCTTTATTGGTGCAAGTGGATATACAACATGGCATTTGCTTCTAGGAACTACTGTTGCATGTTGTAAAATACTACACTGTGGTAATTTTAAAAACAGATATTTATCTGAAAACTTGATTTTCGATAAAGTCTATAATTTTTTTCTTTTTGAAACACTACTTTCAAATGCATTAGCTTTTATATTTCTTCTTCATTGAAAATAAAAAAGAGTCTTTGTTCCATGCTGAGATTAAAACAGATGTTGAAAATCCAAATACTGCATGCACAATTAATTCCATATTTTGGTCAAGTCAGTAACTATCCTTCACAGCCTACCAACTTTTCAGTCCCCCTAAAGGGAATTTTATTGATTAGTTTTTATTGATGGGATAACAAAGGCATGGGGAAGGGGATTGGGTTGTCCAATTTGGTTTTAGAGATGCTCTCCATTGTGGGGCTTGCTGCCTGGCTGGGCCTGATGCCCAGGAGAGCCCCCGAGCCGGCTGGTGGCAGGCAGCCACTGCAAACTGCCCAGCTCCTGGGTGAGCTGCTTCTTCCAAGGCAAGGCAAAGCCTGGAGCTAAAGAGCAGACTTAAGGAGCACTTAGGCACTGATCTTTTGGGAAGCTACTTCAAACACTGTTTTATAGTGCTCTAAGTCATCTAGATCTCTCTTAACTTGTTTCATTCTCTTCTTAAAATATTTATTTCTCCAACAAGGAAGTCTCCCTCAGATAGGGCAAAATGACCTGTTGGGCTGACTTTTTTTTGTATCTGTGTGGCACTAATGATTGATGCAAGCTTCACATGTACAACACAGCTCCACGCTTTCTGCTCTGCTTTATCTTCTGTGGCTTCAAGCCTGCCTGGCTCCGTAGGTCTCTTGCATGCTGGATTTATTGTCAAGACCAGCAACACTTTATATAACCCCCAAAGCACTTGGGAACACGTACCTGAGTGTTGCTGAATGTTCAAAAAGTTCACTCCTAAATGAGGTCTGCAGTAAGTATGTGGCATTACTCCAGATGCTTTGCTCAGATGTTGGTCATGGGTTTTCCATTAGCAAGGTTGGAGAAGCTCCCAAAGACTTCTGAGTGGCAAGGGCTTTGGAAAGAGCATTGCTCACCTATAGCAGCACCTGCCTTCAGTCACAGGGCTCTGAGTTGCCTTGTCTGGGCCTTGCAAGAAGGGATTTTGTTGTTAAAACAGTTTTTATTCAGAAAATGCATATTCATTGTGGCTTGAGTTTTTTTGCAAGAATGTTACAGTTCTAAGGAACCCAGTGGGAGAACTACATCAGGTTCAGTGAAGGTTTGGGAGCCCACTGACACAGAGTCCCCTGACTAGCCAGCTTTTTAAAATGAGGTTTAATATTTTCCTGTGGTTAAAATCTTGAAAAGTTACTGTGACATCACGAGTTTTGGTCCATAGGTGAATGCAGTCTCCTCCTTGAGACTTTATGCAAAGCCAGCCCAAGCATCAGAGGCAGAGCTGGCACAGGCTAGGGGGTTGTTTTGGACAGACCCATGTATCCTTTGTTCCTGGGCAGGTGTGGGACCAGTTCTCAGTACTTGAAGAAACGCTTGTGTCAGAATTTTAAAATTACTTCTTTCTCTTTATTAAAAGATTTCCAGGCTTTGTGCCAGTATTTCCTCCCATCACTTCTGAAAATAAAATAGTTTACTTACCTTTGTACTTCTGTTTCTCCAAATCTACTTAAATGCACCTGATAAACTTCCCTTGCCCATAAGAATTTGAAGAATCCTCAGTATTTTAGACAACAACCATTGTGCATTTCTTGGCTATCACAGGGAAGGTGTAAGACCAAAGCCAGGGGAAGGCACTGGGAGCAGCAGACGAGCGCCAAGGCTGTCTCTCTGCTTCTCGGCTCTTTTTTTATTTTGCTTAGTGTTTCAGTCTAAATCCTGGCAAATTCCTGACTTTTCCTGCACATTTTTCATGCCTGTTCACTATAGGCTGTTTTACAAACCACAGCTCTGCGGGGGAAGGAGAGCCTTCCCTTTCAGTGGGGGGTTTTCTAGATGTGTGTTATTGCTGGGAGCTGGTATTGCTGATGCCTGTTGTTTTCTATTGTTAAACTAACTGCAATGCGTGACCGTCATGTATCACTCAGTGATGCCTAATTTAGGAGATCAGTGATTAATTCCTTCCATTGCTTTTTCTGCTCTCTCTCTCTCTCACTGCAGGATGTTTTCACACCAGAGTGCAAATTCAAGGAATCTGTCTTTGAAAACTACTACGTTATTTATTCTTCCACGCTGTACCGGCAGCAAGAATCTGGACGAGCGTGGTTCCTGGGACTCAATAAAGAAGGTCAAATTATGAAGGGAAACCGAGTGAAAAAAACCAAACCCTCATCACATTTTGTACCCAAACCCATTGAAGGTATGGAATCTGCCGGCTCTCCATCAGTGGGGCATGGGCAGGGGTTTGGGGCTTCCTGGTGGGGGTGTTGCACTGCAAGACTAGAAAGCAGGACAATATATGTAACATTTCAGAAAGGTGCTGGGCTGCACTGTCAGCATTTCTTCTACTTTCCTTCCCATGTAGTAAACTTTGCGCATTGTGCCAAAGGTGTTTCTCAGCTTTGGGTGCTAAAGGATGAATTTCAAAGCCCGGCAACATGAAAAGTTATTGGGAAAGGAAAGCAGCCCTTCAAGCAGCCAGCAGTTCAGAAGGAATCTGATCTAGCAGTGACCATAACCCTGGGTTCTCTGTGAGGATTTTTCCAGCATCATTCAGTGGGTTTCCAGTCCCTGTAGGTAGCATCAGTAGAGATAGAATTTATGTCACCTGATTTTAGACTTTGACACTCTGTTTATAGTAACAGAAGAGAAATGGCACAGCTGTGGACGTACTTTATATGTCTACCCTAAGATGACTTAAATCTGTTTTTTTCTCAGATGTAAAGCCATCCTAGTTAGTCACTGTGGGGTAGAGAAACCTTATAAATATCCAAAGTTAGATGAGATGCTGTCACGCCATATATCTTCATCAGCGTGAGGCTTCAGTGAAAGTCTTGCCCTTCTGCTGCTGACCGTACACTACTGAAGCGTGCCACAGGCTCATGCCAAGGCATTTTGCTTTTAATGGGCTGGCCCCTGGTAAATGGAGAGATGTAGTGATGAGCCTAATACTTAAAAGGGACTGACTTGATTCTGGAAACAAGGATATCTTTTTTTTTTTTTTTTTCTGTTGCTTGGAGAAAGAACTACTTTTTGATCTCCAAGCCTAGGTATGCCTTTCTGACCGCATCTTGGAGCAGCCACAGCTAAGTCCATGCACTAGCAGCTGTTTTAACAGCTTCCCAGCTGAGGTGCATGGGCACATGAGCGTGCATGTGTGAATGAAAGGCCAGTTCAGGAAGGCAGGCTGAAATCATCTGTTGGAACACTGAAGCAAAGCACAGTGAGAGAAATTTAACTCAGCATTCCCAGAGTGTCTGTGGCCTTTGCATAGGAGATGGAGATGTTGGAAGATCAGAGAACCACCTGGAGCCTCTTATTCTGTGCTTGTTTTCAACAGCTTTTCTGAAGCATTAGTAGGATTGGTGCCCCAAGCCCTCATTGAGTTTTGCTGAGGAACAGGGCCTGCTTTGGGCATGGGGTTGGTCACCAGATTTTCTTCTGTCTCCTCCTCCCCTGCCTTGGGAGGAGAGTCTTGCAAGTGCTGGCTTTCACAGCTGGGTTTCCAGCTCCTTCTGGTATTTCTTTGCTGCCTGGCTGAGTGTTAGCACTCATCAGTGGGTTCCTTTGAATCCAGGCTTCTTTTCTGACGTAACATGTATGGCATCTGCTGAATGGCTCAGTAGTTGTATTCTGCATGCATTAAACTAGGCTATTCCTGTGGCTCTTCTTATGGAAAGCCTTGTCTTAATAGAAGTGCCTGACCCATGAGTTCTCACTGCAAGTAAATGCCGCTCTGACTTTCATTTTGAGAAACCCAGCCCAGCCCCAGAGCTTCCCTTTCCTGCAGTTGCATCCTCCCACGCTTGCTTCAATCACAGCTGTCACATAACCTCTCCATCGAGTGAGCGTTTTGGAAGTTGGCAGCCAAATTAAGGGCTCCTCCACCCCTTCCCTCCTCCACATGCTTTGCAGTCAGGCTCTGTGAGTGCTGCTGCATCAAAGAGCTGGCAGTCTCCCAAGCCGAGGCACGTGTCAGATTCCCAAAGCATTCAGCTGTCTGGGACTGTGACTCCAGACGGAGGACTCTGTTCCCAAGCCTAAGATTCATTGTAGGTAGCAGAGGCTTGTGGGGAGGGATGGAGTAAAATGCACTCGGCTCCACGTGACTTCTCTGTGCTGCATCCATCAAAGCCTCCACAAGCAGAGCTTACAAGCAGAGATGTTACAGAAAAGGGGCAATTCCTACCCTGTTTTAACAGCTCTTTGACTCTGAGGAAGTATTCAGAGCACTCCCCTGCTATATTTACATGTCCCTTCTGTTAAATGCTGTGGCATGCACCAGCGTGGGCTTTGCTGCTTATTCCAGCCAGTACTTTGCAGCTTCGGTCTGCAGGAACGCACCCAGTTTCCCTTTTGCTCGGGTACCACCACCAGCATTAGCCCCGCCGATGATGGCTGACACAGTAATGTATGCAAGGAGAAAG
The DNA here is from genome assembly GCF_003259725.1 of Athene cunicularia. Classification (NCBI taxonomy): domain Eukaryota; kingdom Metazoa; phylum Chordata; class Aves; order Strigiformes; family Strigidae; genus Athene; species Athene cunicularia. The sequence continues at coordinate 13,541,175 of NW_020799110.1, read as the reverse complement.
CTGGTCCCCTGGGAAGGAGAGGTGTTACACACATAGCTAGGAATCACTTCACCCACCACTTCAGTGGCAATTATCTCTGACATGAAACTTTCCAGTTGTTTGCCATGTGCAGAAAAATTATGCAGCATCTTAAGAGAAGAAAGCGTTTGCAGGGAAAGGAAATACAAAAAAACACCCCGGATTGCTCCTGGAGCTCATTTCACTCCTGTTGCTTCATGCTGCTTTCTCAATTAAGACATCCTCTCCTTGAAGTTGCAAACAGGCAGTAAACTAATAAATAAATATGAAATATCCTCCCAGACAATTTCTGAGGACTACATATGTGTACATGTGCATATATATATATATACACACACAGTGGTATCTGTGTATCTATGTGTGTTATCTATGGCTTTTAGCAGCTACAACCTTGATTGTCAGGATGCTGGAGGTGTTCTGTGCAAAAGTCACTAGATACCACCTGGAAACCGTTTGGGGTTTGGTTGGTAGGAGGGGGGGTTTGGTTTAGTGTAGGTAGGACTTGTTTGGTTTTGGAAGTAACATTAAGCTTAATCAATATGAAAGCACAAAAAACTTATTAAGTAATAACAGGGGAAACGTTAAGTTCCTCTCCCATCTGTACGCAGGCAAAGCCAAGGCAAACAGCCTGGCAGGCAGCAGTTAATGTACTGTGTGGTGCCAGTATTGGTTAAAAGCACACATACACAACACATTTCTTTTGGTATTTTTATTTCTGATCACTGATCATTCGAGTTAAATGAGCCCTTAAAGTGCAGACATATAGATTGAACCAGACTGCATAAGAAATTAGCTTGCGTATAATTGTTACTTGGACACCAAGCAATCTTTTAAGGCAATTTCAGTCTCTTTAAGTGTCTGTAGTGATTAATACTGGACAAACATTACTGTCCACAATGCCTCTTCTTTTAAATATCCAAGCCCATCTCAAACAATGGGAGACTTTTCCAGTCACTTAAGTGAGAATTTTATCAGATGCTTATTGTGGATGTGCTGGTATTTATGTTTCCTCTCTGTGAAGACATCATTTCCAGATTGCTCTCCCAAAAGAGCTGCATTTCATCTCTCACCTGACCCAAACGAGAATGAATTTTGGGGTGGCAAATCTGGCCACAGAAAGCAGAAGACAATTCTTTCTTCATCTGAGTCAGCAGATGGAGCCTAACTCCCAGTCATGGTGCTTCAGCCCTCATGACATGAACCCATCTCGGATATGAAGGTGACCTGTTAATGACTAGTCTGATCCATTTATTATCACTGATGAATATCCTTGTGCAAGAAACAGAAGCCAGATCTGTCCTAGTGTGTTTTTCCAGGGATGCAACATCGCAGTTTTGTTAAAGCAGAGTCCTCAGGTGTTGCAAAGAAGTACAAGACACTGTTGCAGGAAGATGTATGTGGTAGGCCTAGTGAAAATGCTTCAAAGCATTTTTTGTGAACCAAAGCATGTTTTGTGAACCTTAATTCATAAAACGTCCTAAAAATTGTTCTTTAAAATAAAACAACAAAACCCCACACTCTTTATCAGTCTTTGTTAACACAGCTCCTCTTTTGGGTCTGTCTTTCAAGTGGGCAGGTTTTGGTATGTTTTCTACTCCACACTAACTCACTTGTTCATCTATCAGACTCCTAATCATCTTAGTAGATGGCAAATGCAGTGTATTTTAACCATGCTTTTGTTTTGCTTTTTGTCATCCTGTGCTTTGTTTCTTACCTGAACAAACTGATTTCCATCTGGCAGCATCCTGCACATTTAGCCGCCAGATAGACAGCAAGCTCAAATGCCTCTGAAATGCATCAGCTGGGACTGGGTTTGGAACACAGTAATTAGAGGCAGAAAACAAGGGTGCGTAATCACTTGCTCCTTCCTGCTCCTAGCTGCTGCTTAGACAATTAATTCTCTCCACCGAAGCATTAGCTAATGCAGCCGCTACTGCAGATACTGACACCCAGAGCTGTGGCATCCGTCATGGGACAGAGCACGTCTCCTGGGCTACCTGCAAGAGGGTGTGTGCCCAGCCTTGCCCAGACACTGGTCCCGGCTGCTGTCAGGACATGTGGTGATCCTGGAGGGCTAACGACCTGCCTACCTGCTGAATGGCAACTTGAAAAAAATTTGGTTCCTCCTAACTCGCTAGGGTCTGGGGCAGGGAACGCCAGGAGTGAAGCTGGGTGGATGAGGTACATTGAGGGTCCTTTAATAAGCTTTTCCCCGTATTCCAGAGAAAGGAAATGGAGTTTGTTGCATCCCCTGAACCTCCTCAACTTCCAATGATGCCAAGTGAGAAATAGTAGGATCAGGACACAAAATGGTGCGTGCTTTCCAAACTCAGGCAGTCCCTGACGTCCAGGGAAGCAGCACAGGGTAATTTCGGTTTCACTGTGTGGGTGATGTACCAGTGCCATGCCTGGGAAGCAGAAATGAGGCTGGGATCCTGTGCCAGCACATAGACGAGAGATTGAGCTGTTCCTGGGTGACAGGCAGCCTCCTCCATGCAGTTGCCTTCAGGAAGGATGCTCCCTGCCGCCCCCTTCCCCCTTGCTTGTGTTCCCAGTCTCCTTCTTGCCTAATTTTCGAGTTGTTTCTTTGTGCAAAATTGTTCCCTTGCGCATGTGAATGGCAGGCACTGTTGGTCATCAGGGAAGAAAGGAATCAAAAGCCACAAGAACCAGACACAGGCACAGCTCCACTGCTGCTCACCCCCTTTTACGCCTGTGGCTCTTCAGCAGATCAGGCTAAGGGCACTTTCCAATTAAAGTGTGAATATGGATGTGTTGATTAGAATGTGGGACATGGGAGCTGATTGTCTGATTGAAGCTCCAAAGCATTAGCTTGATTTCCAGACATTAAGGGCTGTATTTGGCTTGGTGTGTGGGTGTGGGTGGGTGGGAGAAGCAAGGCAAAGCAGGGAGGGGACTCTTGTTTGAGCCAAATTGCTCATCCTTCCAAAGCTGCCTTGTGCTGTGTGCACCAGCAGAACTCCCAAGCATCTGGCCATGCAGACTGTCACACTGCTGCTAGTTTACCTTGATGGAGGTGACAGGGGCAGCTTGTTTTCACACACACACATGCACAGAACCCCCTGACAGACCTGTCAGTGAGTGCCACTAGTCCTGAACCACAAAGATGTACTTTAAAACTCGGTAGATCTGGCCACTCACAACAATCCATTTGCAAACACCCCCCCCCACCCCCCAGTCCCTGACTTAATATCTCTGCGTGAGTCACACTCAAGCTTCCTCAGTACAAGGAGTAACAAACAGCAATCCCAGAGCCTGTGTTGCACAACATGTCACATTGTCCTTAAAAATCCCACGCGTGTGCAGCTGTGTGCATACACACCCGTGTGTCTGTGCACACAAGGGTTTGCGGCCGCCGCTGAGCGATGGCCATAGCTCAGCACACAGGCACCAGTCTCTTGTGTAGGAAAATATCCAGGCTCTAGCATGTGCATGATGCCCTATAAATACCACATGCACTGATAACTGTAGTTATAGCTAAATACCAAAAATATGCTCGTGCTGTGCTGCCAGAATTTCTGGCATGGTCTGTTGGTACAGCCAGTCCAGTACGGAGGCTTTGACAGTTCTGCCTGAAAAGCACACTGTGAGGCGCCTCCAGCCGTGCCCTATGTCAGTACTTGTATCGTGCACGAAACTGGAAGATGAACTTACAATTCCTGCCCTATTTGTTTGCTCTGTGTACAGGCTTTCCTTCATTTTTAGCTACAAGTGTTGTTTACTTCTGTGGCCTGATTTATACTCATTACTCCGTGGGTCTTGTTAGCAGCTCAACAATTTTGCCCAAAGGCTGTGGTGAGAGGCAGGGAGCTGAGGAAAGACAGCATTCTGTGGTGCTGCTGCTGCAGGCTTTGCTGAGGCTCAGCCCTTGTGGTTAAGCATCTGGCCCAGCCTGAAGGGCTACTGGGGACAGATACGGGTGAGATGAGCTTAGTACATGCAGCTGCCTGGGGGAGGAGCTCATGGCAGGCCCTTCAGCTCCAGCTTGGGACCAGAGAGGTCAGGGTGAAGACAACACTTCACCTGAGGCAGAACTTTGTGCAGGGAATGTCAGGGGCACTGGGGCAATGCTGGCACAAATACCCAACCCTGCTGGGCAAACGGCATGTCAGAGAAGGTCAGTCACAGAAGTGATGTGTGCAGAAGAGGTGTACGCAACTCAGGCTAAGAAACCACAAATGCACAGGTTTTCCTCAGTTGTTAACATTTTCATACTGTTCTTTAAAATTTTGTTAGGTACTTTGCCACAACAGGCAAATTCCATCACCAAGTTGTTGAGTGACACCGAGGTACGAGGGGCAGCGCAGCAGCTGAAAGGGGGATGCGAGAGCCCTTTTCCTTCTGTTGCTGCTGTGCTACACGCTTGCTTTGCAGCATGCAGACAGCATCGACAGCCTGGGCAGATGACGGGCACTCCTGGCATTGCTTATCCTGGCCCAGACCCATGGGACAAAGTCATTCATTTTCTCTTTTTTCTCATTTTCATTAAAAAATGGCTCCAGTAGCATTAACAGTTTACAGAGCAGTGTCTGTCTTGCAGCCATGCTGGCAGGCCCAGCTAGTGTGTGCATTTAAACTGCTTTGAAAACCTTGCATGAAAAATGCTCTATGGGAAAAGTAATATTTTTTCACTGTTCATATATTCAATGTAATATCCCTCCTATTAATACACAGTTGACTGCATTTTATCTCTGTCCTGTATTGTTGCACACTGCTACAACTGTTTATCTAGCTAGGAGTAAAATGCAGAGCAGTAATGTCATTTGCAGCCTGCCTCTAATTGCCAGGATTTATTTGCAAATCAGGGGAGGTTATAAATACAAGCCCTTACATCGCCTTTTTATACATGGGCTATTTTTTTAATTTCTTCCGATAATTTTTGAAATTTTGTTCTTGTTGATTACCCGGAACCCAAACCTGATGGGCTCTCTCCCGTGTGTTTGAGCTCTGTGCTGTCGTGACGTGACAGCTTTACAAAATGAAGCAGTACACAACCATTTCTTTCTGTTCTAATTTTTGCAAAGATCCAGGCATGACATTTGCAGTCTGGACGTACCTTAATTTCGCAACTCCAGTGTGCCTGCCCTTGAGATGCCTCACTATTTCAATCACATCTGCACCCCACCACATTTGCAATGAGCTCATCAGAGATAGATGCTCCCTGTGGTGTGAGACGCTGAGCATGTGCCCCTGCTCTGGCACACCTCACACAGCACGAGGACAGCCATGAGGACTTAGTCCACATGGTGAGTTGGATAAATGCTTTATGCTGCACGGGACATGAGAATGTGCCGTGCCTTGGGCAGACATTGCCTTCTCGTGCTGTCTAGGCTCCAGCAAGAAGATTTTTATAGGACACACATTGCTTAGCCAGGGTCTGGAGAGAAGGTGCCCTCCATCCACCCTGTCATCAGGTGCTGCCAGGTGACCATGCAGAGCTGGGATGGCTCCTGGCTTGCTGACACTGAACTCATCCCCATTGCGTCTGCTCACAGCTTTGGCCTTGGCTGGCTGTCTTGATTTACAGGGGAAAAAATAATAAGTGCTGAGAGCAGACCTCAGCTCTTGGCCAAAGGAGCCAATTGGGCTTGAGTCACCACTTCCAGATCCAGAGCATGACACCGATACGGCTTGGGTGGCTCAGGTACAAGTGTAGTTTTGATTCAAGACTCTCAAGGACTTCTTGTTGGAGGTTAAGGGCTGGAGACCGGGTAATTCTTGGACCTATTATTTACATGATAATCAGCATCTCAAGACGATACATGGTGCTGTGAACTAGAATGTTTATTTTGTATATATGACTATAACATGAAAAAACAGTAAAGCACATAAAACCTAGAAAGGCTTATCTGTGAGAAATCCCCTGTTTCTACCTGTGCCTTTGGAAGAATCCAGAGACAGAAGGAGGATCTGACTGGCAGCAAGGGCAGGTAACATCATGCTTGGTAACAGGATATGCTGCTGGGTCACTGAGGTTTCTGTGTGTGTTTGTATTGGGGCTGTAATTTCAGCCTCATATGCAAAGAAATAATTAATTATGGTTACTAATGTCTGTGACTTAATGGGTGTCTTTTCTGTTTGCAGTGTGCATGTACAGAGAGCCATCGCTGCATGAAATTGGAGAAAAACAAGGACGCTCAAGAAAAAGTTCAGGGACACCAACCATGAATGGAGGCAAAGTTGTTAACCAAGACTCGACATAGCTGACAAATACCCTCCCTTCTTCCAACTCCTCCCCTCCCACCCACCTACCCACCCCACCTGGAGAAACCACACTGAGACGACAACAGCTGAGCAAGGCAGGACCTACCGGTAGTGGCTAGGAGTCTGAACTCCAGAATCTTTCTTTGTGTAGGACGAGGAAATCGAATCCCAGATCCTGCCTATTGCAACGTTTTAAAAAACAAAAACAACAACAAAAAAAAAGTGAAGAAAAAAATGTTTTAAATCAGGACTCCATTAACATTTTCAAAAGCAAACTGTTTGCTCTGTTGATCAAAGGGGGAAAACAAAATCTCATCTCTGCATAATAATAATAATAATAACAACTAATAAATATAATAATAATAATAATAAAGATGTTACCTTTAAAAATAAAACAAAGCTTTTTGAAAATTGAACTTAGCATATGATGTGCGAGAAACACGTGGGAAATGCAGCCTGGGACTGTGCTTTCTGTCTTATACTTTCACCTCACGTTCACACCACTGTTTTTTCCATCCCTGCTTCCCCGGGGATGGATGGGATTTTTTCACAAAGCAGGAAAGGTAGGGATGGATTATGACTGTGTTTGCTCTGCTATCAATAAAATATGGCCTGTCCGAATTAGGAGTCTGACAGTTACAGGCGACAAACTAGCTACTCTGTATTCAGCTTTTTCCATCTACATTCAAACACTGTGTAGTTATTTGTTGCTGGTGTCACTGTGTGAGTATGTTTGACCCAAGTCTGGCATTTTATGCCTTTTTATCATAATTATTTATATTTATAGGCTTGTTTTACTGTATTGGTTGGCAGGGGAATTTTGGAAATGGGCTTTCAGGTCTCGCAGGATGAAGTGATCATATTTGTTAGGGGAAAGTTAGAAGATAAAGGGAAAGAGGGATAGCTGCTTGTTTAAAATACAAAACAGAGCAAGAAACGCTACTGAAATCCTTGCTGTCAGATGGAAACGAGGCATGTGCTATGTGAGGGGGTGGCAGGGATTTCAGCAACAGGAAGAGGGGTGTGGGGAGGGAGTGGGTGGGGTGTGCACAGGGGGGGCAGCTCCAGGGGACTGTGGGTGGTTGTGCATGTCCAGCTGTGCCAGGGTGAAGAGATGCTGCCCTTTCCTTCTAGCACCTGGGCTCTCCCTAAATGTTAAAGCTCCACACACATACTGTTTTACACACGTTCAAAGCCAAGACCACAAACCCCTCTAATCCAAAGCCACCACCAAACCTGTTAAGGGATGAGACTTCCTGGGATTCTGCAGCAACCTGGGTATGGCTGTGGGTACGTGTCTTGTGAGTGCTAGGGCTGCAGATGTTGGAGAAGCGTGTCAGAGGTGATGAGTTCACAGATGGGGAAAGGCACGGAATAGGGCGATGGGGTGAGGGATGCTCAGCATTGAGCCCACCTGAGCAACTAGGGCATTCATGGGGATGCAAATCTTCATGTCTGTTGCTTTCTTTCCTTGTAGTTTGGAGGTCAGTCATGAACCACACACCCTTGGTCCTGTGGGTGGTACTGAAACAGGATGGTTCAGGCAGATGCCCTTTCTTTGCTCACACACATTTACTTTGGCCTCTGACCTCTTTTGGCAACCAGGGCCTGCAGGCAGGTGTGATACGGTTGCTGTTAGAAAAGCAGGCACTGCCCTGGCTGAGGTGCCTGGGAAGTTTTTGCTGCTCAGGCTGTTACAGCACCTGTGAGAGATGAAGAGCAAAATGAATAAGCAAATCCCAAGGGCCTGGAGAGAGAGAAAAAAAATGGTCAAAACAGCTCTTTATATGGGGGGAAACAGCCTAAATCTGTTATGAGCCAGGTGGGCTATTCATAAATTTTGTGTCATTCATAAATTATGGGTATACATGAAATACCAAATACCACCTTAATTCTTGGGGCTTCATTGCTATCACAGCCAATGGCTTAGCTGGCCGGCGGCTGCACGCTGCGACGCTGCTGTGACTGCGGGACACAGGGAGTGTCTGGGCTGGCGTGATGCTCCCTGCAAAGTGACTGCTGACCCGGGCACCTCCAGCCCCGCGGCACGTGCCGACGCCGGTGCGCGGCAGGGCTCTGAGCAGCTCCCTGCCAGCACAGAGCAAGCGGGGAGAGCTAAGGAGAGAGCCAAATTTCAAGGTTATGGAAGACTCCCAGGATCAGCATGAAGGAATGAATTTCAAGCATGTCCTTTTGTGTTTTGAAAAGCTGAAACCTTGAAATAAAAGGGCCGCTTATCATGGCTCTGCCGCCTAATGCTGCACCTACGGGCAGCCCCACCTGCTGTAGGGACACAGAGGGCACCAGTGCTTCCATGCCAACAGCAAGCATCAACGAGGTTTATCTAGGGCTGCCATTCGTGTCAAGGTGACTTACTCCTGCCTTCCTCAGAGCCCCCAGCCCCACAATACTGCGGCAAGGTCACTAATACATGTTCAGCTTGGGAGCACACCACCAGCCCCCTCTGCTACAACCCATTCCCTTCATTTCAGCTCCCTCACAAACTAGAGAGCACCCCAAATTAAGGAGTGGGAGAGATGTACATTCAAAGAAATGGAGCCTCAAGGCTAACATGTTGAGCTAGCAGGTCTCTGACCTAACAAAGCCGCCAAACACCCAGGCCATGGTTTAGGTGCTGAGCCACGGCCTTTCTCAGCTGCTCTTCTGGAGGGAAATCCAGCACCTACTGGAGAAGAGCTCATCCACGGCACACCTCGGTACCACAAGCCTCTTCTGGCCCCAGCCATGGGCAACTTGCCAGGGTCACTGATAGCTAGAGCAGATCCAGTATGAAAGACCAAAAATTGCTGTGACCCTGTGTGCAGGACACCCCTTGCCTCAGGCCCCAGGAGGTCATGGGCAGCAGCAGATCCAGTCCTGCCATGTACTTACTTTTCCACTGTATGTCACTGATCACTACTGCCCACACTGGGCTTTTACCTTGGTAATTTTCTTCGGCCAAAGCATTGCAAGAGTCCCTAGAAATGCACATTTAAGCCTAAATGTCAAAATAATCGCCTCCTTTGGTCCACTGTGAGCTAATCACCTTCATGTGATACATGACTGAGCTAGCCCATAATGAGAGCTAATTAATCCAGCTCACGCCCAGGGTCTGCACTACCTCAGAGCAGAGCTTCTGCCATGTGGTGTAAGTGCTGGTTTTCCTTGCTGCCTGCTTAGCCCTGGCAAACCCTGAGCCACATATGGTGGCATAAACCATGATGAAACCCTCCCACGCACATCTTAGGAAATACTGGGTGCTTCTTGACCTCTAAGGAAGCTGCAAAAATCAGCTTGAGTAGTAGTGCAGGGACTCCTGATAATCAGGACAGTCCAAAATGCCCAGCCCAGCTCCAGTGTCCACCTGCACCAGCTCCCGACAGAGCTGTTCAGCTCCAGGCGCCCCAACGCCCTCCAGATGCCTGAGATAGCCCAGGAAGATCCACAGCTTGCAAGTACTGTGTAGGGCTTCATGCTTTTTATTTTGTACTCAAGTGCCTTGCACACTTTCTCCTAAGCCATATCTCAAGGTGATGGGGGTTTTGTTGATTATCCATCTGCCACTTCCCCATCTGCAGGGAAAAGGAGTGTCCATGTACACTTTCCTGCTTTAAGGATCTCACAGTCTCTTCATTGCTTCTTTCTGTTACTGCTCAGTGTCAAAATCCTGATGAGTAATGTTTCTTTTGTTTCTTTCTTTATCCACACATGCCACAACCATTTAGGGAGCTTTGTGACTCAGTTTAACATAGTGACTACAATCCTCGTCTAGCCTACATGTGATACCAGCAGGACAAATTCCCTTCCCAGCTATGTTGGCATGGCGTTGGGCAAACATCTAGCACAGAAAAAGGCCAAGAAAAGTAAACAATAAAAAAAAGGATGTTTTCATCTCACCTTGCCTATGGTAACTGTTAACTCTGCTAAAGCTGCAGCAAACCTTTGCCCTCAATTACAGATGCTGCTACAGAAGAACTTGGATGTTAGAAGTCCAGCAGCAGAAAACACTTCACACTACAGAAATACTGGTACATTTAAAGCAGTCATTTTGTTTCACTTAGTTTGTTTTTTAATTGTTACATCAGCACTGTTCAGGCAGTACATGCTATGCAACACAGCTCCTCTCACCTATGCATCAAGGACAAAACCTGGTAACACAGCTCCAGTTTGGACCATCAGGAATTTACTAAGAAAAAAAATGCAGAAAAAGCAGCATGACAAGCATGCCATACTGCACCAGCAAGTTATGCCACAAGTGTCAGCACTGGCATGTGACAATGTGCTATAAAGCAAAGTTGACACTCAAGAAAGCAATTTATGAAAGTTGTCTGTCAACAACATTTTTTTTTGTTTGCGCTCAGATCGGGTCTGGCTGATAGAGCCCCACGCAATCCTTCAAACTGTCATGGGCCTCACATTACACCTTTACATCTTAAACTGCGCTGATTGTGCACCATGAGGGTTACTGCCCCCAAAAGACATCACACTCTCTGAGCAAAGCTGAAGCAAGAGGTGGTGTAAGCTCCCCAGGCTGATTAGAGATAGCAGGAAACAAAGTTTCCGGGTTTGATGCCAGCAAAGCTGCATCGTATACGTATGGCAGACATGAAAAAAAAGTCTTGTTGAGGAGTACGGTTCCTAAAAAAAGAAGGTGCAGAATTCTCATTAGTTACAGCAAAAAACCCCAACCTTTGCTAATGGGCATACACTAAAATACACTACTTTTAACATGCAGGGGACGTTGACCCCAAAACACGTTCAACACTAGACCTCTATTCACTGTGGTATAGCTTAACCCTGGTCCTAGATGGCAGGGCTCAGTTTGTCTGTCATTTTGCATGAAGAGAGAAAAAAAAAAAAAAAAAAAAAAAAAAAAAAAAGACAAGAAGTAAAAGCATCTTGAGGTACAGATTCCCCTCCCAAAAGTGGAACAAAAATTTTAGTCACTGCTAAGGGATGACCCACTGCACACACCTAGTAGTAAGATCAAGAGAAACACCACTGCACTTCCTCAGTAAAGCAGGGGGGTTTCCATGGCATTCACGTCTTCTGTCTCCCACTGCCAATGCTTCAGTAAAAGGCAGCAAGGCTTACATCCTCCTCACCAGTATGGAGTAAATCTTGACTGCTCTGCTTCAGCTGCTGAACAACAATCACGGCATCAACCGATTTCCCCATGTTCCTCTTAGACACCTTTATTAAAGATCAAAAAAAAAAAAAATATCCCATAGCCGGGCTGATTGACACATTTTTAAACTGCTCAAACCTTTGTGGCCACAAAGTTTAAGTAACTACCATTTTAGAACAGAGCATATCTTCTCATGATACTTGCATGACTCACTGCTGCATGCACAGAGAGACATCTTCCCAGCCTGCCTCCCTGTTGGACTTCAGGCACCTTCTCTTTGGCAAAGGAGGTCTAGGTCAGCATGGTCCCAGAGCACACCTCACCAGTGCAAACACTAGGGTTCACTGTGAGTGTCCAAGGAGCTCGCACAGGCTCCAGAGCATCCCCAACCTGAGGCAACTGGAGGATCAGTGCAGAAAGATTGGACCTTTGAGGGCCTTCTGGAAAGGACAGGATCTCTGGTCAGACTGCTTGAAGAGAGAGAAGGGGGGTGTGTTTCACTCAAACCACACTCTGATGTAGGCATGGGGATAATTTATCTTTAGGAAATTCCATTAAGGTTTACTAAGCAATACAAATGGATCTGCTGGGCCCTGTCTCCTCCACCACCACCCCCTCCCCCCAAAAAAACAAAAAGGAATTACCAATTATTTTTTAAAAAGTGTCTGGGTATGGGATCTGAGGAGAAGCAGACGATCACCCTCCCAAGAGTCTATTAAGAATGGGTTATATATTGTTCCATTTTCCATGCTCATTACAATCACTGCCCCAATAATAGCTGCATGCTGTGCCTTTTTCTATTCTAGTACAATTTCCCTCATGGGAACTAAATATCTCAGTTTAAATACTGAGCAAAGCTGGTAGAAGAAAGCAGTGTGTTTCTGCTGTGCTAACCTTATGCGTAATCTGCATTTTAGGTAGCTGGTTATCACCCTTCTTTCTCATTGCTTGATACAAAAGTGAAGGGGCAGCACAGGGGAGGAGGAAAATGTTGGTCAGACAGTCAAGCTAAATGACACTGTGAAGGTCAAAGCATATCAGACTTAATGTCTTTTGGAAATTGGTGGAATTTGGTGAATTTTAATTCCTTGAGCTCTGAGAAAAATAGGAGGGAGAAAAGCAATCAGTGGCTCCATCTTAGCTCCAGTCCCTAAACTAGAACTTCAGTGACATTTAAGTCTCTATATGCAGCTCCTGGTTTCTCTCCTACATGCAGTGATGCTTTCCTTTCTCAGGGGTCTGAATTTCTCTGGGAGATCATACTTGCTGAGTCCTCAGGGCATCCCAGCCCAAACAAGGCAGAGCAGTTCCTGCTTGGGCAGCAGTGGGATCCCAAGCCAAGTACCCTGCTCAGGCTTCCAGTGGGCGGCCCGAGCCAGAGCGGCTCCTCAGAGAGCCCTCCCCACGGCACCACACACGGCTTCCAGACATGCCAGGAAAGATGAGAAAACAAGGCTCAATGTCCTAGGCAATCCTGCTTCCAAGGATTCCCTGTCTTGTGCAGATCTCATAGTGAGAACCTCAAAATCTGAGACACAGAGATGTCAGCCCTCCCGTTATGCTGTGCCTAGTGCCACAAGTCACCACCTGCCAGCAAGCAGCCTGCTGCAGGGGTGTTACGAGGATCACAGCGGTTGGGCTTATGAAGTGGTCTGATCATATGATAACAGGACCCTGCAAAGGCAAAGAGCTTCTGATTCAGCTGTGCCTCGGAGGGGTCACTTACACACTGTGACTGTGACACTGCCTCTTATTAATTTTATTTTCCAACTAACCGCACAAGCTGGCAAGTGAAATAGTTTCACTCAATTTACTGTTAAACAAAGAGGCAAGCGTGTGCACAGAGCAAAAGCTTTGCTTGACATTAACTCAATTTGAAGATCAAAAAGAGGCGTGTTTAACTTTGCATTATCTTCGTTTTTAATTTCCACTAGTTTCTGTGCTTCCTGCTCTCAGACAGAATGGAAAGCAGAACTAATAGGGACCAACACACTGGGAAAACACTGACTTCTGGTGTGGAAGCAGGAAACATTATCTCACAACTGTATACACATATCTCACAAATAATGATTCCCAGCTCAGTCATATATCCACAAAAGTTCCTCTGGGCTTCAGACAGGTAGTTTTCACCTGAGTATGTAATGAGCTCTCACAAGATCACATTTAGGGTACTGCAAGTCTTGCCCTTCACCAGCAGGTTCAAGTGATTCTCCTAACAGGGCCTGTGGGCTGCAATGTAGGGTCTAAATCTGAATTCAAACTGTGCAGTGTGTAGAGCCAGAGCTTCTCAGGGAAGGTTCCCCACTTGCCATGGAAGAGGGTCTAGTTCAAATTTACCATCTTTGGTTTCCACTCCCATAATTTTCCCTATAAAACCAAAACCAACTTTTAAATTCTATTCTTGCCTCTCTTTTCTTGAGAGGCGAATACAAACACAGCACTATTTCAGAATTTTATTCTGTCTATAGGATTGACTAGGCCTTTTATAAAGTGGTAGCATTTACATCAAGAAAAAAGTTAAGTACTGGATATATCTGCTTTCCAAGGAGCACAACAACCCAACTCTAGACATGCCCAAACCTTGGAGTCCATATCCATGCAGAAATTTAACTCTGTTTCAGCTTGAGCCCATCTATTACTAATTCAGTAAAATCATTTTTCTGTTCAGAGATACGTACCTTGGGAGAAGCTTCTGCAAATACATTAGCAGGTGGTGGCTTCAGAGAGACTGAATGGTTGGATTCCTGAGAGCCAAAGCTGGGGGTACTTTAAATAGAAAGACAACCTCATCAATTAAGTGAAATCTTTCCAAAGGCAGCACAACCTGGTTCCATGTGAAGGCTTTACCTTTTCTTTGTAAAACAACTGCCTGTTCCTACAGTCTGCAGAAATAAATTTTAAGTCATGATAGCTTGTACTAAAATAACTGGCAAAAACCAAACAAAAAAGCCCCACTGGTTCCATACTGCCGCCCACCTGGATTTTGCTTTGTTCTAGAAACTTTGTTTGATGAGAATAAAACTCACCCTCAGGGTAACTCCAGTGAAATCAACGTGCAACCCTGGGAATTAATCTGGCCCAAGACTCATTTTCTCTTTAACTGAAGGAGCCAAGGTCATTTTCCCATCTGGATTTTTCAGATGCTTCTGCACATACTGATGAGTTGTACCTTTTATCAAACCTTGACCATCATTTTCAGGACTAGAAAATGATTGCACAGTGTCAGAGGATCACAGCAAATAACATAAAGACTCTTGGTGTTAAAATCCAGACCTCGTATTTTCTATGTGCCACTTTTCCTGTGTCCCACAAAGCCATATACAATATCCTTCCACAGGGCAGTGCAGGACTTTGTCCTCCTTTGTCTCCAAAATCTCTCCCTTAATGCCAGATGACACCACTCATCCTTTGCCTTAACTTAAGGGAAGTTCCTCTCTTCCACATCTGTAGGATTTTATCTGACAATATGACCAGAATTTTTCTGCTGGTTGAAGGACTGAGAAGGACAAACTGCAAGCACAACTTTTTCTTCTTGGAGGGAGAGCATTTCTGTCCGTCTGTCTATGGCTATAACATTGTTCCCTTCTTACCCCCTCAGTAATACCCCTTATACCAATACATGTGACGGATGCATCTGACCCTGCAGGCAGCTCTGATGGCAACAGAGCATCTTGAATCGGTCAGCACCCTAAAAGCTGCTTTTGAGTAGTTGAGGGTAAACACCTGGTGTGAGCATGCGATTAGGGCAATTATTCCAAGGACCAAAAAAGTAGATGAGTCAAAAAATGCAGCGAGGATTGGCTGCAGACACCCTCTCCATCACAAAGTTGTTTGTGTCAGACATGATGGCCAAGCTCCACCTGATACATCCAGACTCATTATGGTGAAGATATGTCATTCAAACGTGGCAGTAACTTTAAGTCAATATCTTGGAGAGAAAGGGTCTGCAAAAGCACTGACTGCCTGGAAGCAGAGTGCACAAGGCTACCAGTGCATCCCCTTTTACCCTAGGCTTAGCACAAGCTTGTCACCTCCTCAGTCTATAGCTGGGGTGGTGGAACACACAGGTGCCAGCTACAAAGTAGTAACACCGGGAAATTCGTGGTCTGTGATATTTTAATATCCTGAGCAAAGGATTATTTGATGTTTAGTGTGCTTTTAAGTGTTCTCTTTCTGCTCAATTGATAGCTTTACTGCTCCTGGACAGAAAAACAAACAGCTGTGCTGTTAAAATAAGACATCCTTTTGGATCATCTCAGGGAAGCATCTTGGCAGCCTTGGAGCCAAGGTGACTTGTGGAAAGGGTGAGTGGTTTTGGGGCAGATTTGCCAGCTGGTGCAAGCACTTGTAACTGCTTAGAGTTCCTGTGAAAAAGATCTCATCACAGACTATTAAAAGCAGAAAGGACAGTTACAAATCAGTCTTACCTCTTGTGTAACAGAGACTGGTGAGTTAAGACTAGAAGTCATAGATGAGCTTGACCAGGGGTACCTGGCTGGGCAATGGAAATGCTGCTCCAGTTTGCTGGAATTTCACGTGCCAATGTTGTATTTCCATGATGCAGCAGAGAGTTCACCCAGAGGCTGGAGACCAGGTAATCAGATACTATATAGGTTTACTTCTTCATTATTTATTCAATAAGAATCACATTAAAAAAACAAAAAAAAAACAAAACAAAACAAAACAAAAAAAAACCAAAAAAAACCCAAACCAAAACAAAACAAAACAAAAAAAAACCACTGGAGGAAGCGAAAGACTGCTGTTGACTTTGCTGCAGTCTGAATTAGACCTGAAGTATTCAGAGTTTTAATTTGCACAACTGGAATTTGGTAGCAATGCTTCCAAAGGTCTGTATCAAATGATGAGCTCCCTTTAGAGTAACGTGTTCATCACGCACCTACACCTGCCTGAGGGTAACCTCTTGTAACGTGTTCAAAACAGCTGTCCTGCCTGGCTTGACACGTCCTCAGAAGAGCTATGAACCAGGATCATCTACTAATCTCCTTCCATGAAAAAAAGGTTTCTTGGCCTAGGTGAAGGAAAGCATGGTTGGCAAGGATAGCAAAAAGGTGGAGCTGCAGCTCAAGAAAGTTGGGAGCAGCTGATACAGAGCTGTAGAAAGGTCGCCAAAAAGCTTTGTGTGAAGTTTCAGCTAATGTTGCCTGGTCCCTCTCTTCTGCTTCCCCTTCAAGGCAGGATACCACAGGAACTTCTTCCTCCCTTTCTCATGCACCTCATTCCCCTCTGGCAACACCTAAATGTCTTCTTTCACTGCAGCTGCTGAGGTCCCTGCAGTGCACAGCAGATCAGAGAAACAGCTTGTACTGGTGAATTCGGGGGTAAAATCTTTCTGGGTCCAGCTCTGTACAGGCCAAATAAAGATGTGAGCCCTGGAGCTGTCAATCCTTGCTATGTGTAAAAGCACTAAAGAGAGTGACCTGTCAACGTCTGGACATGTCAGATGTGGAGTCAGAACTGGTCATGTTCTCTATTGACCACTTTATAATGAAGATCTTTGCCCAGTCTATAGAAGATTGAAAATTTAGGTAGTATATTTTGGTGTAACAATATTCTTCCAATGACAAGAAATACAGTCTCTGATTTGTATTCCTCTGACTTGAAATCATTCATTTTAAACAACTGTTTGTTCTGCTAATTTAGAATCCAGGCAGGCATGGAAATAATTTATTTTGGTTTGTGAAAGGAGCTGAGCTCGTTTGTTAAGCACATATATACTTTGTTGCTTTGGGATGCAATGAGACTCCCAGCTAGAACAGAATTTTCTAAGTAGCAGGAACTCCACAGTGAGCTCCATGACAATACCCTCAGCGAGGGACCTGTCCTTCACCTTCCCTGGGCTTCGGAGCAGACCCAGTGATAGCTGGGTTGGGATGACTTGTTTTGGAGAAACAGCTCCACACCCCCTTTGTGAAAGGTGTGGGGGTGAGAGAATTGGCCCTACAGCTCACACACAGCCCCTCAGGGCACCTGATGAGGTGACAGGCTGTGACTAAAAGCATCATGGTCCCCTGACTGCCTGACACAGTGAATGCACCCGCACAGTGTCATGTGCTCTAAATGCGTTCACCAGATGCAATGTCCCAGCGGATTGCTTTGCCCTCTCCCTCCCTGACACTCATACAGCATGTGGGCCCCACCAGTCACATTTTGCACTCACCCTTCCTCACACTGAAGCATTAGTCGGTGTCCGGTCATGGGCTTCTTGCTGCAGGCTGTCCCCTGCAGGGTCAAGGCCTGTGATGAAGCCAGGGTCTCTCTGAAGCACTTCTCCCACCTTCCACCTCCCTCATTAACCTGCCAGAGGAAGACAAACTGAACGTCAGATCTGTTGCACCTTGCCTTCTCTCCTCTACAGGAGTTATTTTCTAGAAGGCATTTAATGAGCACAGCTTTTCACAGCCATCCATACACGATGCAACCCAGGCAGTGGATTGATGTTCACACAGGAGCCCAGTCCGACACAGACCTTCTGGCTGCACTCCTCCAGTGGGAACCACTCATCTCCAAGCCCCAGCGTAAACCTTCTTTCCCACTGCAATGGAGAAGTCCTTGTGCTTCTTACGGCCTCATTAGAAACTTAAGGGTCTTGCTACTGGAAACACGGAAACTCATTCAAAAACCCTGCTTGTGCGGATGCAGATAAAAAGGGATTTTGACATCTCTAACAACGCTACTATCCCAGTAAATAAATTATCAGCGTTCACTTATAATTACTTTTGTTATATTTGTGCTTGACTCACAGCGAATTTCCCAAGACAAGGTTCTGATGTCTGTTAACTTTATTTTCCCTAACATCTAAGCAAAACCCATGTTTTTGAAAAATGCTACTTATTATTTGAAGCAGAAAAGTAATTGGTATTGAACAAAAGCTGGATAATGTCTTTCGTGATAGGCTGAGCAATGACTTGGACCACAGCAACATTACATGAAGTGAGGATTTGTTTAAATAGCTTTCATTCTCGTTTGCCACTAGACCTCAGTAACAGCACATGAAATACATGTATTTCAGTAGCCCAGCACAGACATTTTGTTCTGTAACTCAGAATGTTTCATCTTACCTCTCTGAGGATTCTTGCCAATTGGCAGCTTTGCACATGTACTAAATTGCTAAATTTTTAGCATTTACCCATTTATCTAGTTTGTCACAGCATGCTTGCATGATGCAGAGGGATTTGGGCCTGGGACTACGGGCACTGCACTGTCAGGGATGTAGACACTTAAGTTGGCACTGTGTAGTCAGATAGCATGGCAATAGGGTCCTTGCAATTAAACTGATAAACTGTAAAATACGTTAGAAGCTGGATGAATTGAAACCATAGCCACCTAACAGCAGAATGATTTGCAAGAGAGACTGCACTGTCAGGAAGAGTCATAAGCAAAATACCCTTTGAAACTAAAGAACATATTCATGCCATATCTTTGCATCAGACACTCATGGGTTTGAAGTCAGGTTTGGTCCAAAACCAGAAAACAGTTTGTCTCCGTGTCTCAGATTCAGCTAAAATGGTGTGGCAATTAGCTGTTACCAAAACTGGGCTGGAGCTGATCCTCATGCTCATGCTGTCTCTCATCTGACTCCAGCTCAGAGCTAGTCCAAAGCACTGGACCAAAAGGAAACGACTGGCTGGTTTAACCCCTGAATGGACTCGCCCCAGGGGCAGCCAAGAGCCAGCCTGGCACAAGGGACAGGGTGGGACCATGTGGCAAACATGAAGACGACAGCAGGCAGTAGGTCTGCCGTGGGGAGCAGACAGCCCTCCCATGACCTTGTCCACAGTGTCAAGCCATGTGCACAGTGCCTGCTGTCCTCACTGCATCACTGCATCCGAACCGTAAGATCAGGAGACTGTGGAAGATTTCGTGCCACCATCAGGTTAACAAGAGACTCACAGTCCTAGGCTGGCTTTTGTTCTGAACCAGAGACTTCCCTTGCTCTGTTGACTGGTATCAGAAATTAAAATTAACAACAACCCACGAACAGAAGCACATTAAAATTACGCAGCTACAATAAATACACAGAGACAGGGTCATCTCACCACATACGGCGTCTCGGAGTATTTCTAGTTAGTTAACTAGCCCTACCAAAGACAGCCAGGAGCATGGCAGACCCCAAGATGCCCCAACCATTTGTCCCAGGTAGTCTGTGGAGAGAAATGCACGACAGCAGCCTGCTGACAGCCTGCCCGGTCTTCACAGCACTGAGTAAACTGACTAAACTTTGTATCAGCATTGCGCCAAGCTGCCAGCTGTGCTCAGCTCTCTTCTGGGTGCACTAGGGACCCTGTTCCAACCGTGCCCATCCTGCAGGCTGGGTGTCAGAGCAGGGAGCAAGATGGGTTTGGAGAATGGCCCTGAGTATCCAACACTGGCAGCACAGACTCAGCTGTCTTCCCAGGGAAGAAAATCAGCTTCTAGAGCCCCTTGCAATCAATCAATCAATCAATCAATCAATCAATAAATAAATAGATCAATAAATCAATAAATCAATCTCTTTATCCAAAAGCGAGAGAGACTTGCACCCAAAATTTCTCATTTTGCAGTATTTCAGAGAGCTTTAGTCCTTGTTCCAGAGTAAAACTCCAGCCCTGCTGGCACAAGTCCCATGGGTTTCAGGGCGTCTCTGATTTCATTCTCTTACTTACGCTGCCGAAAGCACTGGTTTATGAAAGGTGAACAGCTTCTAAGAAATGGGCTAGAGACAGATCTGGCCTTCCTTATCACTGTTTCCCAGGGGTTTTAGTGCTAGTGGCAGGCAGCTAGCTAGTGGTGAAAAGCATCCACAGTAACAGCAGAGTCCTAAGGACCGTAAGAGGCAAAAGCTCCAACCTACCTCCTAGGACAGCTCTGGTTGGGGTGCACAACAACATCATCACAGTAAGACCCATAAGATGCTTTATAGAGAAGGAGTTGACCTATACCTCCTCTACTGAGCTCTTCACTTTGTGATAATCAAACATAGTGAGTTTCAAAGAACTAGTTATCCTCCATGCAAGATAGCTTTGCTGTTTCTCCCCATGGTAAATAGCAGCATATTAATGACATCAAATGAAATAGCAGTTCTTCTGTTGTTTCAAGTACCTGAAGTACAAGGAAAAAAAAGGTTCCTAATAAATCTGTTGTTTTGAATCTCCCCAAATTTCAAGTATTTGAATACTGGAATAAATGCCACCTGGCTCTGGGACTCTGCTTCTACTAGCAGCACCAGGTCTGACTGTCCTCATCCTGTGCTCCACACCCACCCTTAGGAGAGTGATTGGGTCTAGTGCCCGCTGTGTTGGATCCAGACCAAGGCAAGCTGGGCTCTATTCCCAGACCTCCCTCTTCCCGATGCTGTGCAGCTCAGATCCCTTCTCCGAGCCTCAAGCTCCCCATCTGTAACAAAAGAGTGAGCCATTGGTATCTTTTTGAAAGCTATGTGTAAGCAATGCAACAGTAGAGAGACTGAAGGATCGGGGCTATCCAAACTGCTGCTTTATATGCAATGGCCTGAGCTCAAGAGACGATGAGAACTGGGCTCCAGCTACCTCCAGATCTGGCTTTGGAAGCAGACGCCCTCATTGCTGAAGATGCATAAATCTAAATCCCCTTCCTCCTGCACTCTTGCCTGTTCTATGTTGTTGGCGAAAATTATGATTTTGTCATTTGAAAACAAAAGTGCTTATCTGGCAAGAAAGGCTTCATAAAGAAGGCAATGGAAGCTGTCACATCTGTACTGTCTGAACACCATCTGTCTCCCAAGTTTACTCCAAAAGAAAGTCAATTCCATCCAGTTCTCTTGCTATATATCAGTAAAATGCTTAGTAGTGGCACTTGGAGAAGGAATGAACACATTTCAATTAGACAATAGCATCATAAAATACCATCTCAGCAAATAAAAACCTGGAGGTTAACATTTGTAGAGATTAAGCAGCCTGTTAAGTAAAGTTTACAATGGCATGTTAGGGTTTTTGTAATACACAGTTATATACATGTAGCATCCAAAACAGGCTCCCTAGCTTACTTTGCAGACTGTTATGTCACGTCACATATGTGACTGTCTCTCAAGAGTTACCTGAGATCCAGAGACTGGTTTGGAGCTGTAGGTATCTGTAGAAATACGTGTATCGCTTTTGGTAGAGAAAGGAAAGACAGAAGAGTTATGGAAAAGAAAAGCAGAATCACAGAATGGTTTGGATTGGAAGACACCTTTAAAGATCAAAAAGGCAAATTCTGTATTTGCTTAAGGGGCTGGTGACAAATTCTGGAGACAGAAGGTAACAGCTGCAATAGGCTAGTTACCATTCAGAAGAACCTAATTGCCTGGTTAGATGGAACTGAATACCGGAATAACACTTTGCTGAGAGGTCTTAAGGATATGCATCACTACTAATTTCCAGGACCCTGAAACCACTATGGTTATGAGGTTACAAATTACTGCTTTCTCCTCTGTAAATCTCAAAATAGCCTCACAGATGTTTGGTTCTGGAAGGATGGAGTGACAAATGCATGCACTACAAGCCTAAGCTAAGAGAAGGACCCACTGATTCTTGGCTGGCTTCACAGCCTTTGCATCAAAAGTGGAGTAAACACGAGCAGGCTTCAACCTCCTCCAAACTCAGATAAATGTTTCTGATTGAGATAAAGCAGTACTAACACTTAGGAAAGGCTGCTCCTGCAGAGTGCTCCTGCGGTAGCAGATCCCTGTGTACATGAGCAGGTCTCACAGTGCTTTTCAGAGAAGTGCCAGCTTCAACAAGAGGCTGCCACCACTTCAACAAAGCTGTCACCACTGTGACCCTCTGCTGAATTTATGATCAAGACTTGGGACAGATTTTGTTGAAAGCACCTCTTGAATCTTCAGCGTGAAAGTCATCAGCACATTTGCACTGCAGTGAATTGGGCTTCACAAACAGCCAAAAACTTTGGGCCCATCTTATATATGGGGAAATGAGTCTCAGACAAACACAGCCTATGACGATGCACCTTCCACGGCACTTCAGCAACAAGTGGACCAGATCCACCTGCTGCAAGTACTCCAAAGAGCTGCTGAAACCTGCTGACATGCCTCTGTACTACAGCACTCTCGCTCCTGTGCTGCCAGTTCTCCTGCCCTGTCACTTTTTCCCTCGCTTCAGCATCATTTTCCCCCACACATTCATGAGCTGAGAGATTATCTCAATTATTCCAGCTGTTGTGCTACACTACACTGAACATAATCAAAGCTAACAAAGCACACTTTCCTGGCTCCATTGTCATCTGGCACTGAAAGCTGAAGATCCCAAATGAACGGTGCTTAAGTTGATGCCATACTTGAGGGAGTTCAGCAGGGAAAAGGGAGGTAAGAAAGAAGAAATAAAGCTGTGGATTTAACACAGCTGGATTTTTTATTATCATCAGAAAACTTCAGAGAAGTACTGATAGGATGGGACTAAACTGTGATTCTGGGGGTGTATCAGCATTGATTTTTTTTTTTTTTTAATGCAGCCTTCTTAGACAAATATCCCCAGGAATACCTTGGATTATGAATGCAAATTTACATGGGACTGTGCTCATACAAGGTCCTGGATAGCCCTGCAAATTCATTCACTTACGCTGATAAAGGCAAGATGCAGTCCCGCACTTTAAACACCATGATTAACACAGAGACAATCTGAAACAAAATGAAAAGACTAAAGTAAATCCCGCACTACACATACTTCCAGCTCATTTCCCTAAGGGAAGAACTTCAGACTCGTCAGCACGAGGGTGGATGATAAATAAGGGCTATAGGTTTAGGCAAAAAGAAGTCAATCTGCTCACCCTGCTCTGTCCCAAGATTGCAGCAGTCAGTGCACAAAGGTGCTCCCAGTGGGAAAGAGGAATAGAAATAATTTGTCCAGCAGTTGGTAGAGAGGGCACTGACACTGGATCCTTAATCCAGTGACCAAATGGTGAGAACAAGCACTGGAAGCAGGGGAAGCAGCTGAAGATGTTCTCTATGCTGGGACTTGCCCTGGCTCTGCTTATCTAACTGGGCATACCCCTGAGAGCCTCTGCCACTGGGTCAACAGTTACGTGTTCCCAGTCCGCTTCTGCCTTTTTGGTTGTCAAGTCTTATTGCAAAAAACTGAGAATACACCACATGCATATGAAATGGCACTGCCCTCACAGGGTTGTTTTTTCAGGTGCTATTAGGATCCACTTCACACCAGCTGAGAGAAGCTCTCTAAGTGAGACATTCTAAAAGGCTGGCACCATGGGGACCCAAAGGCCATCTCCAAGGAATAAGAGAGCAACAAATTCCAAAACACAAATTACCAAAACTCTTCACATCATGGTGCCACTCTTACAGACTTCTAAGTCATTTAGTCCTTTTAAAAAATTAATGGTGATGTTCCCAGATCCTCTCCCAGATGCTGGAAAGGCCAGAAATTGTGCAAGTTTTCATGTAATGCCATTTCAACAGGCTGAGAAGCCTTTCTTGGCTTCTCAATTTATGTGAACCACAGCAAACTCTTCTCCATTATCATCCTCTAGTATTGCACCCAGAGATGTACATACATTTCAGGGGCATTCAGAGCTTCATGCCAAGCATGGAACAGTCTCCCAAAACCAGACTCACGTTGCCGAGAACAAAAGAGGACACCCCCTGTGTGTTCTAGAGTTATGGCACACAACTAATGAGGCTAATCTCCATCTCATACAGAGCAGAATTAAACATATACAGAGCAAGTCTGGTGGAAATTTCATATACGTCTCTCTAAGACATCATGCAAAGGGGATACCTTTAGATACACGTAGAGCTCTCTAACACCCGGTACCTCAAGTGTTAATACAGTACAGCTGAAAGGAGGTAATCTCTGAAATGAGGACAGTGCTCCAAGAATGGATCGATCCAGGGTTGCCTTTCAGTTCTCAGTTGCTGACAGGCAGCAAATTGATCACAGTGTGGTTTGAACTTCTCTCCTGACAGTTCAGGCAGGAGAGGTCCAGGAGCTCTGTAAATGCATAATCTGCACCTGGCACTCGCTTGCTACCTACTAAACAATGATAAAACCTTTGGAGAAAACTGTTTCTCCTCAAGTTGGTTAACATTTATATCCAGCTGAACTCCTGGGGTGGTAAGTACAGCAGACCTCCTCCTCTGAGGCAGATAAATAAAACATACTGTAAAGAAAAGTACAGGGTATTGGCATGTCTCTCCCAAAGGGGCTGTCAGCAGCTGAGTGCCACAGCCCCTGTGAATGTGAGGAAGGAGAGGGGTATTTTTTCCAGGGAGCCTCTTTTCCCTCTCTCTGCCTTCCTCACTAGCAACTGATTCATTTTTTCATTCCTCCCTCCCCCTGGCTTGGTGTGCTTAGAGCCATGCCCTGACACAGGCCACAGCAGCATCTTTGCTAATTCTCCAAGTGCCACCTACAGTTTGTGTGAGTGCATGTGTATGAGCACACGCATTCAGAGGCAGAGATTGAGACATGCTACAAATGTGTGTGTGTGTATATATATATATATATATATATGAGTACTGAGACAT
Source organism: Athene cunicularia (assembly GCF_003259725.1). NCBI lineage: Eukaryota > Metazoa > Chordata > Aves > Strigiformes > Strigidae > Athene > Athene cunicularia. Next base: position 13,516,291 of record NW_020799110.1, on the reverse strand, counting down.
GACCAAACCAGCCCATAGCTCACGCATGAGAGGACAGAAATAAGCCTAGAGGTGCTTCTGCTCTTCTGGGCAGCAGGTCCTCTGCCTACAGGTGAAATCAGGTGTTGAGCACGCAGAAGCTTTACAGAAGCACAAGACTTGAGGGAATGAAACAGGGTCATTCTGACTGCACCTCATAGACTTTGTGAGTGCTCCTCAGTCCCTAGCTCAGAAAAAGAGTTACAAGAACAGAAAAGGGATCTGGTATCTCTTTTCCACCCTGATCAAACACACCAGTGGATCTGGCAGTACCACCTCCCCAGAGATGCCACAAAAATGATGCCAAGCGGGAGCAAGCACTAGAGCGGAGCAGTGCAGCAGCTTCAATAATTGCAATGATTTACCAATCACCACCACTGCTTCCATCCCACCCCCCAGCAAAAGGGTCCTGCACAGTGGAGAAGCTTTTTCAGACAGTAGGGAAGGCAAACAGGGCAAGGAAAATGAATGCAACAGCTGAGAGGCTTGGAATTTAATCAGAGCTGACTTTCTATTGCTTGCTTGCTTTCTCTACTTATTTTCAAGGGAAAATGTCCATGTCTATAGAAAATATAGAAGGTTTATTTAAAAAAACAACTATTCCCTGCTCCCTATGATTGAAATAGAAAAAAAAAAAAAGTGTTGAGGTTTTTTTAAAATTCATTTTCTTGCAGAGCTATTTTAAAATAAATAAAAGAGGACTTACCGGGTCATATGTTGTCCTACAGCAGTCAGGTCAGCTGGGGTGCTCACAAAAGCCATCCCTAGGTCTACAGGAAAAACAATGGCCAAACACCCTCAGGTAGAGGATTTCCTTGAAGATTTGCCTTCCTCACCTAGGTATTTCCACAGCTCTGTGCACTGGCTTGGTCTTTTCCATGGGGTTTTATCCAACTCATAGGAAGTTGTGGTGAACTGACACCATCAGGGGATTGCACTGACCAGATTCCAATCAGTGTATGTGCAGACCTCAAACAAGCCCACCATGTTTCCTGAAGAACCTTATCCTGGCAGGAAAACCACCCTCAGGCTTGAGCAGATGTTTGCAGGAGAAGACCCTGGAGAGCCTTGAGTAGTCTGCTCTGGAGCTACTCATCCTCTTTGCTCCCTGCTCCTACCAATGCCAGAGAACCCAACAACACACTCCGTTTGGACATGGGAGCACTTGAAAATGATTACTTATAATTACTTCACTCGTATAGACAAGAAAACAGGAGAACAGAATGGTTTTTAAATGCAACCTGTGGCTAAAAGCCTGAAAGCAGCTGGCCTCTGGCCAGGCCATGACAATGAACAATGATACTCTGGAGCAGAGTGTCCTGCATTGTGTCACGACAACCACATGCAATGCTACGGACTTGGGAAAGAGTGGCTGGAAAGCTGCCCAGCAGAAAACGACCTGGGGGTGTTGGTCGACAGCTTGCTGACTGTGAGCTGTCAGTGTGCCCAGGTGGCCAAGGCCAGCATCATCCTGGCCTGTATCAGCAATAGCGTGGCCAGCAGGGACAGGGAGGTGATTGCTCCCCTGTACTCGGCACTGGTGAGGCTGCACCCCAAGTACCATGTTCAGTTTTGGGCCCCTCAGTACAAGGAAGACACTGAGGTGCTGGAGCGTGTCAAAAGAGCAAGGAGTCTGATGAAGGGTCTAGAGGACAAGTCCTATGAAGAGTGATTGAGGGAACTAGGGTTGTTTAGCCTGGAAAAAAGGAGGCTGAGAGGACACCTTACGGCTCTCTACTACTACATGAAAGGAGGCTGTAGCAAGGTGGGTGTCAGTCTCTTCTCCCAAGTAACAAGTGATAGGACATGAGGAAATGTCCTCAAGTTGCGCCAGAGGCAGTTTAGATTGGATACCAGGAAAAATTTCTTCACCAAAAGGGTTGTCAAGCATTGGCACAGCCTGCTGAGGGAAGTGGCTGAGTCACCATCCCTGGAGGTATTAAAAGAGATGTAGATGTGGCACTTAGGGACATGGTTTAGTGCTGGACTTGGCAGTGCTAGGTCAGTGGTTGGACTGGATGATCTTAAAGGTCTCTTCGATCTAAGCAGTTCTATGATTCTAGAGGTGGCAGCAAGCCCAGCTTCTTCCTCTATGATTTGGCTTTTTAAAATGTACTTATATACAGAGGTTGTTAATTAATTGGATGTCTTTCAGTTTGACTCTTAGCTTTGGCTCATGGTACAGTAGATATACAAACAGCACATTCCCAATACCCCATCAGTCGTCAGTCATTCCTCTAACCTGTCAGTTTGTTTCTTTTTTTTCAAAATGTTTCTTTGCTGTAAATTTAAGCCTTTGCTGGGAAATGAGAAGATGGAAGAAACTTTTCTTCCTTTCTGTTCATAAGAAACACTTTTATTCTGCGCGTTAATTGATTTCTTGGATTCTAAAGAAGTAAACATGTTAAAAAGTCAAAATCAAAGATGAAATATTGAGGTTATCCTGACTTCTTGTTTCTTTTACAAATCTGCCATCAACCATTTGAGATTTTAATTTCTGTTCCAAAACAGCAAGCAAGAAAATAATTTACAAATTCTTCAAAACTCCCACGGAAATGGGAAAAACATTCCCACTTAACCATCTGGACAAATACTGTGTCTGCTCCAGCTCATGACTGCTGGGAATCAGACGCAAGCCTCCTCACTGGTGAGGGCAGGAGCCAGCTCCATCCCGCAGGTGATGGGATCTTCAGCGGGAGGTCCAGTTCCCACATGGCTGTGGTGCCATGTGACACCACAATGTCACTGAAGGTTGACCCAACACTACCGGCAATAGCACGGGAAGTTCCTTCAGGGTGGGCCTGGAAGGATTTGGGGTTGGGTGAGCATTTAAATAGCTGCTTCTGGGACAGCCTCTCAGCACTTTGGAACAACACAAGAATAACTAAACAGGCCTTTGAGTTATGGTGTTTGGTTTGTTTTTTTTCTTTTTAAATCTGCAGGGGGTCACTTATCTGTCAGATCTTTGCCAGGCACACTACTCTCCTGGTCTTTTTCTGCTAGAGACACATTTGGTGGGGGTGAAGAGACAGAAATGGGAAATTTAAATGTAAAATTTGACCAGACTGCTCCCACTCTTTGAAAACCCAAAATACATATGAGTGAGCTGGCTAGATGGGAGCTTAAATCACAGATGTAGCTAGAGTCACCCAGCAATATCCTTATTTGTACCCTTTCTTCTTCCCTCCTTCTAATTCTGTTAATTTGGAGCCTTGCAGCAGGTCAGTAAGAGCCCCAGAGAAAAGGGGGAGCCCTTGGTCAGGGAACTGACTGGGGATGGTCCTGCAGCCTCACAGCCACACACTTGACTGAAGGAACCTGCTGTCATCAGGTCGCAGAAGCTAAGCCTGCGAGGTGTTGCAACATGCAGCTGAAGGTCCCCTGAGTATTTAATTGCAAATGGGTGGGGGGAATTTGCTCAGCTGCTTGCTGCTGGAGGGCTGAAAGGCAGAAGGACATAAAAAAGAGTTTCGTGGCAAGCCTAGCTGCCCTCATCCTGAGGAAAACGTGGCTTTGGCATTCTGCTGCAATCCTGTACCCTTGTGCTGAAGGCAGTGCCCTACTTCAACTGAGTCTGCCGGAGTGGTAGAGTATAGGGAGGATAAGAGAGTTCCTGTTGTTTTTCTGAAAATAAGTGCCTGGGTATGAGACCACAAAATCCCTTCAAGCAGAGAACAGACTACAGAGATGTCAGAAATGGGACACAGGGAGAGCCAACAATGAAAAATACGGAGTTTGGTCTTTTTTGGGACCACAGTCAGCCATGGCAAACAGGCCCGTAGGAAACTAGACTTCCTTGATTCCAACTCTCATGCAGGGACTCCTAATGTGTTACACTTTACAATAGGACTGAGACACCCAGCAAGAGAGCAGGTTCACTGGGTGAGAAGGTAGGCTGAAGCTCAAGAATAAGGCATGGGACCATCACAACAGCTTGATCAAAAGGAAAGCAGTGGTCCAGTGAGTCCAGTGACCCAGATCCAGACCCTCCTTCTCCGGTCCCAGTTCAGATCATTAGCTCTTAACTGACAGGCATGCAGTTTGCTACCTGCTCTCACAAGACTCCTCTGAGGAGATTCTATCAAAAAGCTGCTGCAATGGAAAAAAAACCCAACAGGGGAGACAGGGGGACAGGGTAGTGGTTAAAGGGGCTGTTATTTAAGCCTAGCCAGAAACTAACATGCAGTTGCTCACTCAATCCTCCTGCCTCCCACTGGGGTGAGGAAGAGGATCAGAGAAGCAGCAAAACTTGTGGGTTGAGAACAGTTTAAAAACTAAACTAAAATATAATAATAACAACAACAATATTATAATGATTGTAATGAAAAAAAAAAGACAACAAAAAGAAAAAGAAAACCCAAGGAAAGACAAATAATGCACAATGCAATTGCTCACCACCTGCTGACCAGTGCCTGAGCAGTGACTGGCCCCTCCCAGCCAACTCCACCAGTTTATACACTGAGCATGAAGTTCTAGAGTGTGGAATATCCCTTTGGCTAGTTCAAGTCAGCTGTCCTGCCATAATCCCTCCCAGCTTCTGCACTTGCTCACTAGCAGAGCAGGGGAAACTGAAAAATCCTTAACTTGGGATAAGCACTACTTAGCAACAACCAAAACATCAGTGTGTTAGCAGCATCCAAATCACACTGTACCAGCACTAAAAGAAAATTAACTCTCTCTCAGCTGAAAGCAGACAGGGGCACATTTTGCCTCAGAGGCAGCAGTCTCCATTCGCTGCCTGCTCAGCATTACTGGCCTATCTATCTGTCTTTCTTTAGTAGACATTAATCTCTCGATCTTCCTCACTCATGGAAATGGCTGTGTGTGTGCATGGCAGCATCGGGACCTTCTCCCCTACCTTGTAAGACACCCACCGAGCATACCCTGGGAAGCTGTGCAGATAAACAACACATGAAAATGTATGTGAGGAGGAGTGTGCAAGACTGAATACACAGGGGGAGAGAAAGGGGAACGTGAGAAACCAGACAGCTAACAAAGGAGGAAAAATGATCAGGCAAAGCAGTGAGATGAGAGAGTTATTAGAGGCAAGAAGTAAAAAGAGGCAAATTAAACACTGGTTCAGACTAGAGTAAAAATAGCACAGGAGGAAAGGGAAGAAGAAAACACCTGCAAAGGAACACAACTTTCAGGGGGTGCTATCACACTCACACATCTGCTCTGCCAGCCTTGCAGGGGAGAGCACCCTGAAATTAACTGCAGGGCAGAGGGTGTCCCAGGGAACATCCCTGGCTGTGGCTCACTGCAGAGCCCCCATGCTCTTCTGGTGGGCCAAATGACTTAGTTCTTTGCATCAGCAAAGTTCAGCACTTAGTTATTTGCATCAAGTATTTGAACAGTCATCACAAAAAAGGCTTAGAAAATAAGGTATTCAAGCTACTTTTTGAGACTCCTGAATTTCCCTTCATCCACAGAAGATGATGGAGTCTGGGCCACTGGAGCTAAATCCATCTAAAAGTAAAAGTTAAATCCACACACACAACTAATAGGTGCAGAATTATTCACATAGCAGTGTCAAGTAGGAACATCTCAGAAAGATAAAAAAAATGAAAGATGTCTCAGAAAGTTAAGACAGATTCAAAGTCCAGGTATTTATATTTTATTTCCATCCTGGTCACAAAAGTAAAGCTATGAATGAGACCATGATCAACACTTAATCTTGGGACATGACCTTTCAGCTCTGCCCCATGTCTAGCTGGATTCACAACAAACTTCACTAATCCCTGGGGACAGCAAAGAAAAATGAAAGGAAAGCAAAGCAGGAATTTATGTGTAAGAATGAACAATATGACACAGGGAGCAAAGCAATGATAACACATCACTTCAAAAATCACAGCTGATTACACACATCAGCCCCTAGTCCCTTCCCAAAGAGGCGTGCTGAAGTCAGCCAGGCTGCTCATGAGAGACGGGGGTGATGGCTGTTGGTGATGCCCAAAATGTCCTGGCAATCTCTGATGAAAGTGTGTCCCAGGAGAAGAGGTGCCATCATCCAGACCTGTCAGCAACTGCCACTGGGGTCACAATGGGTGGGAGAACAGCAGCCTCAGGGCAGGCAATGTGGGGCAGCAGCCAGAGTGGGCTGGCAGGAAGACCCAAGGTGACTTTTTGACTCTGGAGAGAGATGTGGAACAGAAGAGGGTTCTCACTTCTGCTTCCCAGCACATACCAGCATAAATCCAAAGCAAGTTCAGTGCCAAAGAGGAAAAGCATTTTCACCCCTGGAAGCCTCTCCTCCCAGCACCCAGTGAGGCTGGATGTCTCTTTCCAAACCCTTGTGCTTTCCTTCAAGGATGTCCTCTTTACACACTCTCCCTCCTGTCCTCCCTGCTGTCATTTCTCAGCACTATCCCTTCCCTCAGAAGCAGCTTTGAAATTAAACATGAGGAGATGCTTTGGCTTTGCCCTCATCCTGGGTGCCCAAGCTCAAAAGCAAGTACCACCTATACATATCCCAGGAATGCAGCTGGCACTGCTGTTACCTCTGGCTGACACTGAGACATCCGTTAGCGTAAGGCACTGAAAGTGTAAAAGTGAGTCACAGCTCCACACCTATGTGACTGCTCTGTTCAATCCTTATCCCCACAGGATCAGTCTGATGGGCAGAAATGTCTCCAAGGGCTTAAGAAAGCGGTCATGGACTCTTTTCTGCCTCTGGCTTTCCTGGCCGACCTTCACCAGGTGACTCTGCAGTTCAGCTCCCTCTCTGCAAAATCAGGATTACAGAACCACTTTTCCCCAAGACAGCATTGCAAGCATAAATGCATTAACAGTTGTATTAGGCACATGAGTAATGAGAGATTGGATGAATACGAGAAATTACTGCACATTCGATTTCTAACTTTACCTCCTAGATCAGACTGAGTAACCTGACTTTAATAAAGTGTTGCTCATGCTAACAGCCTCTGGTAGAGTCAAAGAGCTCCAGCGCAGAGGCAGACGAGTCAGCCTCCCCTGAATACTCTTCTCAGGACCCCAGTGGAACGACCAGCTCTGGCCTCTCTTTGGTTCTGCTGTCTCTTCACTTCCAGTGCTTTCCCATGTTTCCAGATGTGCACATACTCCATGAGCTGGAGATCTGAGAGAACGATATCAAGAGAAAACAAAGCCCATACTTAGATACAGTCATGAAATTGCAGTTCTTGCTTTGATGGTATGATTTTCTGACAATTTCCACATGTAAAAACATGCTACTCCAGCTAATCTTTGGTAATCCAAATGCCAACACACCAGCTACCTGCTTGAACAGGACCATAGGTCTTTGGGAGAAAGAGAAGCGGTGTTTGCATGCCTGTGTGATAGACAAGTGAGTTAGATATTTACATGGGAGATGGAAACATTTACTAAACATTTTTGTGTCATGGTTTTACAGCCATGGGCTTCTTAAAGAATAGTAATTTTACTCCAAACCCATCTTCCTTCCCTCCCGCCATTGCAGGCTGCGTTGCTGCTCTGTGAGCTCTGTACTGCCGTATTTACTGGTTCAGCCGACAGTTAAGGAAGGTCGAGCTGACCTTGCCGTGCACACAGTCTGAGCTGGGAGCCTACTGGGGCCTGCATACATCTGGCTAATACAGCCTCCCCGTGTGGTAACCCTGCTACTGGCTGGAGTTAATATTCACACACACTCTGTGCGGGCGTTGCAAATACCCAAGGAACAATTAACCTGCCACAAATGCTTGCTTCATCATTTTTAATCCAAGGTATTGACAGGAAAAAATTTGTTTTTTCCTATTTGTCTTAGACTAAGAAGCACTGAAATCTACAGATTTACTGATTAAATACTTTCTAAAAGAAATTCTCAAACAATGAGCACTCCAAACAGCTTCTCTTCACCCTCTGGTTTTCATGCAGCAAGAAATTTAAAATTTCCATTATTTATACCTGCTTTTGTGAGGCAAATGCCCTTTTAAAACATGCCAGTGCCTACTGACTGATGCAGCTGCCTTGCACTTAGGCACAAACAGTTAAAAAACTACATTAAATCTCATGACAGAGCTAGACCTGCTGTCTCAATTCCTTTGAGTCAATCAGCACATTGTTGCTGCTGTAAATCAAAGGCAATTCTGCAGTACACCACCATTTTATTGAGCAGGGACTACCCTGCAAAGGTAAATGCATATACATATTAACTATGAGAATTTATTCAGAGTTCATAACCTCCCAATGTCTTGTTTATAATCTAACTATTCAAACATAATGTTTTAACTGACATATATAAGTGAGGTGTGAAAAACATGTATGTATACAGGCATATACTATAGATGTGTAGATATAAGACATATATATTTATTTCATGACACGATACAATGGAATCGTTCTGTAAGGCTGGCTGCTGTTTTCTGTAGATCATGATGACAACCCTCTGTTGGAAACTACAGAAGATTAGCTTTGGATACTCAGCTTTTTGAGAATACATTCTCAGCTTTTTGAGGAGCTGCAAGAAAGCAACTTATATTCAAGTTAAAACTGTTCCTCAAAAATACGCACATTCTGAATAATGTAATTTTTTGGGCCAGCGTAACTAAAGACTGTAAAGCAGAAGAAATAAATGTGCAAAATGAAAGACTGGAGAGAACCCTGAGAATATTTATATTGTTAATTACCAGATAGAAACAAAATATTGGTGTATTTTATTATCAGCGTATGCTTCAATGCCGCATCAAAAATGAAACAAGTCTTACGACTGCAGGTTTCTTCTACAAACCAGAGGCTTACTGTGAATTTATCCACTGTGGTTCTTGCTCTTTAACTAGTAAAAGGGACGCTCAGGAGCAGAAGCATGGCATTACTGGAAAGCCTAAGCATGGTGAGACACCTTTTCTGATTTAGAATTCCAAGTGTTTCCAAAAACTCAGTCCAACCCAGCTGCATCTCTCACTTTTCTGTCGTATGGGCACGTGAATGCATTACTTGAAATATCAGCACGTATGTTCTGAGCATCAGGAACCACAGAAATGCCTTGCAAAATGCAACAACCAGCACGAGATGCCTTGTCCACAGTAAAAGCAGGATCAACTTCTTTCTCGATGCAACAGTGCTATCCACACTCCATGTGAACTGGCAACTTAATCCTCTCCCAGATCCTTTATATGTTGATGAACAGAAACAAGCACAGCTATAGAAATGCTTGATCAAGAGATGGCTCTCAGAACACCTTTCACTGGACAAAGCAGCGAATTTCAACTATACAAGCCAAAGGCTTATGGCACAAAGAATAAAGCAAGGTTATTTGCCAACTTTGCTTTGAATCAGTGCCTCAGGTGCTGCACTGATCCCTTATACCTATTACAGGAAGCACCTTGAATGCTGAAAACTGTAGGAGCGGAGCTAACAATACATCTTTGTTACAGAGGCTGTCTAAGGCAATTGGCAAGTTCATAAGTACCGATGCTTATATGCATGTGGTTTGTGCAACGGCACTGGGTATACATATAACCAGTGAAATCCATGCTCGAGGTTTACACAGACATTACATAAACGCATGGACACAAAAGATGTATTTATTAATATAACCCACGGCCATCCCATATGACCTAGATAATTCAAGGGCAGGAAAGCTACATAACATAGTAACTTCACTGATAACAAAGCAATAATCCCCTTTCTGTGAGGAAATGACAGGTTTGAAATTGCCTTGTGTTCCCAGGCTTTAAACTTGGCAGCACATCGGTTCTTGTAAATGTTTCACTCCAGAGGAGTCTGGCTATCCATTATTAGCAGCTAATTCACTGTCAAGCATGTGGGCAACAACATTTGGACACAAGCGATGAAGCACCAGCTGTTAGCCTGCTGCAATTCCCCACGTGTTAAAGATTGGGAGATTTTCTGACATAGAAATTTATTTCATGTATCATGGGTCACTTCTGGTGAGAACAGCAATTCAAACACAGTCTGCATTTGCAGAGAATCTCTTTTCCCTGTCTAAGGCAAAGTCCTACTGTCCCCTGTCCCACGGACAGAGGGGAAGAAGGTTATTTTACAGAAAAAAAAAAACAAAAAAACATGATGAGAAGAGAAATATGTGCTCAAAATTCATGTCATCCAGAAAATCACTGCTGCACTGGTTAAAAGTCCATGTGTCTGCTACCTAGGCAATCTTTCCTGGTAGCCAACTTGAAGGGGGCATTTTGGTTGATGTTCATTTCTGATAAACATATAGTTCAATTATTCCATAATGCTGTCTCTTTTTTTTAAAAAAAAAACAACAAAACAAACAAACAAACAAAAAAAAAACCCAAGTAATTATCAGTAATTAACAATTTAAAATAGCTTTATAAATATCACCGTGCTCTTAAACAGGAAATGACTAAATTCATTGTACAGCTTATCTGCCACAAAAAGATTGAGTCGGCTCTTCTATTTATAACAGCATCTCCCTTAACTAATTAGCAGCATTAGCATTCACAGGCTGTTCACCAGGAGGATCCAGACCCTCATCTCTTCTTCTGGCCCTGGATATTTTGTATCACATTCCCGTTAGCTCACAAGGACCTTTGGCTACCTGTGTCCTCAATAAGTCAAGACTGTCTCATCTCTTGACAATGTACTTTTGTCACAGACTATGTATTATTCAGCCATGAAGCCACATCTCTGTATATACACGACATAGTGGCACATAGCACAAAAATTCTGGCCAAACCCACCACCATCACAAAGTCCTCAGTCCTATGACTGTATTTTCTCTGGTTCCTTTGCAGAGACATCATAGAAGTCAAGAGCTGTTCAGCAGGCATAATGTTAGGTCTTTGCCTATGCTTGAGTGACAGAGAAACATAAAAAATCATTACAGAGTAGAGGGGAAGAGTCAACTTATTCTGAATATTTGCCAGTAGCAGGAGGGATGCTTTGAAAAGAGGTTTTGATAACAGAATGAAGCAAAGGAAGGGAACAAGGAGGAATAAGTCCTAAAGTATTTCCCCTTGCTGGGCTCTCTGCTCTCTAGGAAATAATAGACTGAGATTGCACTGGGAATCCAGATCGAACTGCAAGGGAAAAAGTTGTGGAGTGAGCGAGGTTGGCTTGGGGAGAGATCAGAAACCATGTGGAGCTGGCAGTGATGAAGTAAAGGTGGGGGTGGAAATCCCATCCCAGATTTGACACTCAGGGAACTGCAAAACTGTGAGCAGAATAGAAGTCAGGCAGCTCTTCAAAAACAGATTGGGAAATCCAGCAAAGATAAAAGCTGTGCTGGTGGTTGCTTACAAAGATAGGACCTCTGAGAAGAGGGATGCTAGCATTTGCATTGCCAGGAAGTATGCAGAAAGCATTGCACTGTGCTCAGACTATTTACATGGTGATTTTCCTGGCTTCAGGAAGTGTTCAGGCTGTCCCTCTGAGAAGCCCATTTTGTATTTATAAGGCTTTATGAACTTGCAAAACCTTTCAGAAATTCGGATCTGTGCGTAATTTCCCATGCTTTTCTTCAAGTGCTTTTCCTCTCCATAAAAATGTTATTAACTTTCAAAATCTTACTGCATGACTGTTAAATTCAAGGGATGCTTCAGAGCATATAGTCTAAATGTTGGAAACCAGTCCACTGGAACTGAAGGAAGAAAATGTTCCAGGAAGCAGAAGAGGGCAGGAGGGCTATAACCATTCTACATATGAAGAAAATAAAGTTGGAATTGTTTGATAAGGCAAAAAAGAGCAGGCTTGATAAGCACGGAGCCTTGTGTTCTTTACTCATGGAAGGAAGGTACAGTGAAGCCAAAGATCAAAAAGGAAGAATAAACCAACTTTTGGCCTCCTCTGAATCATTTTTCACACTGCAGACTGGCTACTGTGAGACCCATTCATACATGGTCTCAGGACATGTTGTTTCACAACCAATATTTAATCTGCAGCCAAACAAACGCATGCAAGCATCCAGACTTTTCTCAGTATGTTGCTGGGTTCTTGGAGAGCAAATCTGTCACACATCACAAAATGCAGCCCACACCTATCTCCCAGCCATCCCAGGTTTCAAAGATTTGTAGATGACAAAGGTAGAACAAAGCAGTCACATTCCCTGTGCAATACAGACCAAAGGATGCTAGCTGGCACATTTTAGATCAGTAAAATAATTCTGATTAGTTGCAGTTTGGCATAAGGAAAGTCATGCAGTTGTAAGAAAAAAAATAATAAGCAATGGAGAATCTATTCTGTCTCTTGCCTGTCTGTTCCAGTATTAATTCCCTTCTTGTTGAACATTTGAACTCTGCCTTTAGATTCAATTTTTCTAGCTTTGTGTCCTGTTTTTGGCTGAGACAGAGTTATTTTCCTCCCTAGTAGCTGATACACTACTGCATTTTGGATTTAGTATGACAATAATGTTGATAACACATGAATGTTTTAGTTGTTGCTAAGTAGCACTTTTTCTAAGTCAAGGATTTTTCCTTTTCCTATGCTCTGCCAGCAAGCAGGTGCACAATAAGCTGGGAGGAAGCATGACCAGAACAGCTGAGCCGAACTAGCCAAAGGGACATGCCATACCATGGAACATCAAGGTCAGTATATAAACTGGTGGAGTTGGGGGGCTGATCACTGCTCCGGGACTGACTGGGCACTGGTCAGCAGGTAGCGAGCAACTGCGCTGTGCATCATTTGTCTTTCTTGGGTTTTATTCTCTTTTTGTTATCTTCCTTTTCGTTTCTATTATTTTTATATTTTATTTCAATTATTAAACTGCTCTTATCTTACTCCATGAGTTTTACTTTTTTTCTTTCTGGTTCTCCTCCCCATCCCACTGGGCGGGAGGGAGTGAGCGAGCAGCTGTGTGGTGCTTAGTTGCTAGCTGGGGTTAAACCACAATACTTTGGAAATTGTAGAAGTGCCTGGGTAAGATTCTCCAACTTTTGCAATAGGAAAGAGTTGAGACTAGCCGATTATAACAGCATTTCTAGCTTGAACATCTCTGTATCTCTGAAAATACTGTGAATTTTGACAAGTTTTCAATACGTTTGTCCACCTACAGAGATGATGTCATCTCACTTGCTGAAGGAAACTATAAAGGAGAGATTTCCTTTGGCTCAAGAGAGATGTCTGAGTAGTGACAAAGTCTGTCCTGCCGCAGGCATTTCAGCCAGCAAGGAATAGACTGAGAATCTACGGGCTGTTATATTCAATCAGGGGCCATAAACAATTAGAGAGCTCGGCTGGGTGTTTCTTCAGCCTGCCTTGCTCAGACAGCCTGGCTATCGCTGGTGTTAAGAGGCAGAGCTGCCTTTCTCCGAGATATGTTATTAAAAAGCACCCTTTCTTCCCCTGACACAAGGTTATCACTGGATGTGAGAGAGATGACATACCAGACCGAGTGATACGGAGGGCACGGGAGCACTAATAAAGTCCAGATCAGTCAAATACGGCAGTGTCCAGCTGCTGCACCACTGCCTATAACACACAGCCGGCCAGATCAGACGTGGCCCTGTTCCAAACACCTTCTCTGATTTCATCTTACCCGCCCTCTCCGGGAAATCCAATAATTTTCCCACAGCCAGGCACCCCTTGACAAAAGGAGCTCCGGTGCCCCCTGTGTCTGTCTGCAACACTCAGTCTCTTGTCTGTCACTTGGTGTTCTGAATACCTCCACATCTCAAGACAGACTCCTGCCTTCATCCCCACACCGGATCCCACTCTGCTCCCTGCAATTAGACTTTGTCACCCACATAACGATCGGTGATATTGGGGCATCTCACTTTTTGTGACATTACTTGTGGAACAAGGGAGAAACTCCAGCACTGATCTGCACCTCGGGCATGCCACCAGAGCTGGCCTTGTGCCCCCAGGAGCTCTGCTGGAAGGCACCTTCCCCAAGTCCCTCTGGTGCTGCACAGCTTGCTCTGCCAGCCCTCGAAGGGAGGGAAGGGAAGAAAGTGGGAAGGTTTGATTCTGCCTCTTCCTACCTGCGGCTTAGAAATAGAAGAGCTGTAAAACTAATCAGTGTTTTAAATCAGCTGGTGAAATTTTCCTCTGTAGGAGTCTCAGCCAGTCAGATAAATGTGGAATAAGCATTTGAAAAAGATGGATGTGGCAGGTCTGATTAATCCAGGTGCTTTTCCTGAATAATGATAATTGGGGTTTAGCATGGCTATACGTATAAAATCAAATTTAATCAGTAAATGGACTGCCTCCAAACTTGCTGCCAACCCACCCTCACATTTATCTAGGGCTACTGCTATAATTTCATTGAAATTGGAGTTTTCACCCTGAAAATTTCTTCTTTCACCTTTGATGACATTTTAATCCTTTCCTTCACAGAATGCAAATTTGGACTTTCCCTCTAAGAAGTGAAGCTGCATGCTCATGCGCCTGGTCCTGTTGAGGGGCATGAAAGATCAGTGAACTTCACCTCACCTGTGCCTGCAAGACTGCTAATCCACAGTTTAGAAGGAGAAAGCAACAGGGTAATACACTGACTGTCAGATGGGGCTGCCAGAAGGAAAATTTATCTGAATATTCAAACTAGAGGAAAATAGATGACACTAGCTCAAGGAGCAGCCCTGTGAGCTCCTAATTGTAGCTGGCCTTTATCTCCAGTGGCTTTCTCAGTTACAGTAGATACAATATGGCTCAATAGCATTGCAGCATATAGGTGTAAGTGTAGCTGGAGTACTTATCTCAACTATCCCAATTATAAGCACCTGAGCACCATCCCCTTGGATAGCCAGAGGACCTGAAGAGGACACCTGAAACATATCCTGCTCTTGTGATGACATGGAAGATCATCAGAGATTTTCCAAGTGACTGAGACAACTTGAAGGCATTCAATATTACCTTGTTATTTGTTAACGTGACACATGAGCTTCTGTAAGTTAATAAGGAGTCTGCTGCCCTACCAAGTCAATGCAACCCAAACTGTGCTCCAAGAGAAGGATAAATCCAGCAAACCAGAGCTCAAACTGCCTTGGCCAACAGTTGGTAGCTGTGACTTGACGGCAACTCCTGGATCTGCTAGAAGACCCCTGGCACCCCAATGTGCTTGGCTTGGCTCTAGCCTTTGGCTTCCTTGAAGACCACAGATACAGTTTCTGACCTCCAGCCAAGCACTGGTTAATGGCCTGGATTGCCTCTCTGGGATCAAGGCAGCTTGATCCAAGACCTGTAGAAAAAGGAGCTATGCAAACAGCTACCCTCATCTGAGGAGCTTTAAACCAGGGAGCTGGTCCCACACATTGCTATGAGCATGCTCCTTGCTTCAGATCAAGCAAATGAAGTGAGAAGGCCTGGGAGAAGATAAAACAATCATATAGGAAGTCTTCAAAAATATCTACACCCTTATATTCATAAATCTATAATTCTGGATAAAATTAGGGGAAAAAATAGGTCAATGTACTTATATACATTTCTCTTTACATAAGTCATGCAATGTTTGTAGCAGAATTCCCTGTTCTTGCTGTCCACACCAAAGTATATTAAGGTTTCCATACTGCACATTTTACTGAATCTATTTCACAGCAATATTTCTGCAGATTTTGATGTCTTTTTGAGGTTTGTCTGAGAGTGGACTGCTGTGGTGTGACCTTGAGCCCTGGGATCGTTTAGTGTTCTGGAAGGTAGACAGTATTACCATTTTCTGTCTAGGCATTTCCTTTGTGTTTGCATCTCTGTTCTTTTTGGGTGTTTTGTAATTAATTTGTAATTTATCATTTTATGAGAAAGTCTTCAAATATTCTTTTTATAACAAGATGGGCAAAAGCCAATGCTGGGGTAATAGCTCAGGAATCTCCTTTATTTGTATTGGGGAGAAATTTGCTGCTGATGTTTCTTGGATGATTAAGCTCTTAATTTACAGGCAATTCTTGTTCATAAATATTAAATGACCGTCCAAATGACAGACTTCCCAGTAATGATTTGATTCTTAGTTTAAATAAGCCACTGACACTTATACCAATAAATCTCACCCAGTGTCTTCAGAAAATGAACAAAACCCCCTTACGTCTCAAAAAATGTCCTCAAAGGATTTATCTGAGTCTCTTCACTGTCTCCTAATGTTTAGTTGCTCTTTTCCGCGGGAGCTGTTGAACTTGGCTCCACTCAAGCTGGCATATGAGTCAGCTGTTTCCTAGCTCAAGACACAGCTGGCCTCCTTTACTACCAAGTAACCTGTCTGGTGTCATCAGTAGTGATGTTTTATACATGTACATGTATATGCTTAAACATGTACAAGCTGCTCCTCTCAGCTTGAATGAAGCACCAACCAGGGACCGTGGCTAAGCAACAGGGAGGGAGCTAGATGCAATGGGAAAAAATAATAACAAGGATAGCAGAGGCAGTTTGCCTAGTCATTTCCATCAGAAAACAGGACAAGTGCCTGCACAGCCCTGGCAAGTGAGAGCCGGGCTCCTGGTTTGTAAATAAGGAGCTGCATTACAAGGAAATTAATGGAGTTTGGTCACTGTGCTTTCCTACAGATGTGGTGTTACTGAGAGAGTGGAAAACAAGCTGTATAGATGTTATACACAGGCACTGAATTTCAGTGTAGCCCAGCTGTTTAAGCTCAGCTTTCTTTATCCTGTGAAGAGGCTTGGAGTTGTGTTCCAGGCTCCATCCCTTCTCTGTGGGCTTCACTGCCTATGAGAGCTTGGCAAAGTATTTAACAAGTCAGAAGTTCAGCTCCAATAGGATGAATCAAATAGGGAAAGCGGCCACTGCCCCAAGGGGGATAAGATACATGTAGTGAGGATCATCAGTCCTGGTGGTCCAGGGCACACATGCTCATTGACCAGCAGCCAAGCCAGATGCCTTTTGGGTTTTTTTGCCTTTTCATGTAGGCTCTTCTTGACTGCTTCTGGGGCGAACAAGGTCATAGGGGGGAAAAAAAAAGTAACACGTCTTGCCAGCTCCTGAACATTTGCCAGTGATCTCCAGCCATTCCCCAATGGAGTTGAGGAATGAGATGGGAAATACAAGACTGACAGCAGGAAAAACAGTCCAACAGTCCCCTTTGTGCATCCCCTAGGACTAATCTGTCACTTGAGGGATCCCTAGGACCTGCGGACCAAAGTTTAATGAGCACCACTCCAGAGTGACATCTCTCACAGGCTGCTGCAAAACCTTTGTAGGTTCCTCTGCTTTTTACAATGTTTTCCAGTGCTTTGTGCAATGTCAAACTTTGTATTTGTCTGATTGATAGATATAGGGAAGGGATGATTCTCCACTCCCTTGTTCCCTTTCACTGGTGTAAGCTGCTGATCTGTGGTGTCCATGTTCATTGGCCAGCCCATCCAAGAGCTTTTTCTGTATTTCATGATTCACTCTTACTTATTTTCTCATAGCATTTGTAGAGATATAATAGATTTAGGAAAAATAAAAATGACCAATATTTACTTCTAGAAGAGCAACTGTTCAAATCATATTTCTATTAACAGAATTGTTTTCAAATCTCACCATAGGTGAAATCAAAATAATCTGATATAGTCCCTTTACTTCCAACTTGTGAAAAACCTGTTACACTGCTTTTTCTGGAGCACACCTCAGCAGCCCTGGGGCCTGCTCTTCTCTACCTGACCTGCAGTGGCTGGCACAAGCGATGATGGAGCACATCCTACTCTTTTTCATTTTGAAAAGCTGCCTATAAAAAGCATGTGGATAGGGCTGCAGGAAACACACCACATATAGCAGGCAATGGTCGGTACTCCCAAATGCTTACATATCAGAAAAGTTAACGAAAACAGATTTTTCCATGGATAAAAACTTTTTTGTCATGCAACATGGGAGCAGTTCTGCAGCAGATGCAGTAGGATGGTGACTGTGCAGTAGCACGATAACACACACTGATGTAGCACAGCACTACCACTGCTTGGACACAGGAAGAATTTGGTCCAAGCTAGCTTTTCTATCCTTAATCAGAAATAATATCTCTTCTAGGAACAAACCTACCTACTCACGGAACATAAAAATCCAACATAGATTGAGGGGGGGAGGGGGGGAAGCAAGGTGTTCCTCAAGCACACTGGAGACTAATTGAATCAAGTACAGACTGAACAGTTTTTCCCAGGGCTTACAATATTCACTGAACCATTTCCTTGTTTTATTACAAATTGCCGTGTATAATAATGCTAAGGATCGAACCACAAAATCTACATTTCCCCTTAAGCCAATTGCATTGCAGCTCAGAGGCTGGAAAGCAGAGGAGATCTGGCAGCACTAGATGCCTGTATCATTTCCTGATGCTCCTGCTCGGGGCTGCAAAGTGTTTAGTGCTGGCTGTGTTTAAAGAGATTAACTTGTGCTGACAACAACACTACCTGGGGTGAAATACTGGAAGTCTGTGCTCTCCAAAGGCTTTCATGCTAGAGGTATTCTTTATCGTCTGCACCCAGGGAAAGCTTCCTTATCAGGTGCTGCAGGCTCTGCGTGAACCACATGAGAGCAGAGGTGGTGGCCTGAGTCTGGAGTCACATCCCCCATCAGGAAAGGATGCCCTTCATGGAAATGCTATGGTGAAACTGCTGAAAAATGTTACTTGGAGCTGGTTACATGGTTTTCTTTGCAAAGACTGTCCTGAGCTAACCCCTGCCCATCTTCTGCCCCCTCTTCAGGCAGACTGCTCTTGCCCTAACCGTTATCAGGCAGAGGCAGCTGGTCCCTGGCAACCTGGGGATGTGTGCTCCCCACTGAGCCCTTCCCCCTGAGCTTGGGGTTACACTGTCTGCCTGGCACAGGTAAAATTAAACTGACCCTGCTAACAGTTGATCTGCAGCTTGACAACAGCTGGGGCTGACAGTCTGAGAGCTGATTTTGGCAACATACTTAACATTTCACCTCTTGGAACAAGGTCTGGCTTTTATGCCCTGTGAGAGGATTGCTCTGGACGCAGTTGGTGCCAGAGGCATCATCTCACCTACACACTGGACATATGCTCGTGCTTCAACACCAACAGGTGATGCTCAACTCAGTCTATTATTGCTCTGGAGTTTAGAAGGAACCCCTTAAAGTTCAATTTATGAATTTAAATATAACAGAAACAAAATTACCTGGTGACAGCACAAACAGATCCTGTCAAACAACTAACAGAAACCAGGCTAAAAATGGTTTTGCTTTGGTTATCAGGAAAAAAAAATGGTCCTGGCTGTGAGGCAGCTCAGCCGCAGTAGATGATACAGTAGTGCCCATTGATATTAATGTTAACGTTATGAACCTGAACTATAACCGGAAAAATAATCAAAGGAAGGAAGCACAGGCTTGAAAGATGCATGTTCAGATGATAGAGTGCATTGCAGAAGGTAACAGGCATTTCTCTCTATCAAAATGCCTGTCTGTTCAGATAGAAGAAATTCATAAAGCCACACATCATACCATTGCTGAAAGACTTCCCAAAATCCATTAAATGCAGCTGAAATTAGACATGATACTTGGAGCTCAGACCACCACTTCTTCAGAACAACTTTGCAGACCCTCTTGTTTATTAAAGGCTGGAGATGCTGCATACCTCTTTTTTTTTCTTTTCTTTTTTTTTTTTCTCCAATATATTAACAAAATTCCTGCCTTCTTGGACAAATAATGGGATGCCTGTTGACTACAGCAAGACACATGCACCCTGATAAAGACATACTTGTGAAATTGAGTTCTAAAGGCACCCATCGTACACTGAAGAGCCACATAAACCCACCCAGTATCATGAAGGGCTGCCCGTGGCAAGGTGAGCTCTTGGGATACGTCTGCTTCCCTCCTAGAAATCATTCTAAGACTGAGAGAAAATATCATGCAGACCCACAAATTAATCTGTGAAGTTCACTTAAAATAACTCATTACCTGTGTTAAATTATAATATTTGAAACGGTATAGCATTATAATCCTCCCTTATATTGAGAATAAATATTCATCTCTCCAAGATCTACAGACCACTTCTCCAAGGGTGCTATCTCTTTCTTTCACCTTAAACTGCTTCAGAACACAGAACATTTATTTTCTGTTTTTAAAACATACATTTTATAAAGGGAAACCCACAAGATAAATACTTTTTTCTTCAAATCTGAAACAAAATTCTCCTGGGCTCAAGAAATCTTCTCCAGGATTCATTTAATTGTAAACCTGGATGTGTACAACCCTTAATTCCACAGTGCTAAAAGATATGTGATTAAGCCATCTTTATTTGATTATATTAGTTTGCTCTTCAGTTCCACAACACTTAGCCATTATACAAATAGACAGAGATAAGTTATAATTAGCAACTTCAGGAATGTTCTGAAGATCGCTTGTAATTGGCAACAGCAACAAAAACCCCCTAATTCATTTAATGAGGCATGTGAGGGATATTATGACTTGTAAAACATATCTAAGCTTATTGATAAGGAATAATTATTAAAAGTGGCTTCTGTTTACCCAAGGAGTAGTAGCAGAATCATTATAAACACAGTATTAGATCTGCTAGTCTCTGCTTAGCATGAGTATTATCATCTTCGCTCTCTTCTATTCTGCTGTAGTGCTTCCAAGGGTGTATAGCATGGCATTAAGGGTAACACAGTGTTTCTGCAAAGATTATGGGCTGCTCATACAAGCACAGATGATGAATTAGCTTAAGATCATGTCCAAAAGTGCTATTTTCAGACCTGTACCACAATAACACCTACATCCTGGAGAGATAAATTGTTGGTAGGCCCTCAGAAGAGAGTTACTCCAAAATGCCAAGTATGATGACCTGAGCATTTCCATTTCAGGTTACTGAAGGATATTATAATTTGCACGAGGTCTGGAAATTGGTCTCATGCTGTGCTTTTAATGACAAGGGAATATCATGATTTGGAAATCTAAGCAACTCATCAGGAGGCTGGGTTCTTAAATGACGTTTAAATTGAACGGTGGGTAGGATGTTCTCCAGAGCATCCTCTATCAGCTTTATGTTTTGAGTTTTGCCAATCTCAGGGTAAAAACTATAATTAATTTCTCCTTTTCAAACCTTTAAATTATAATTAAAGACAACATACATAATAGGAAAGTTTTCTCTTGATATTACATTCAGTGTCGGAGTTAATTATTATAATTTTAACTCAGGGTTTTTATCACTCAATGTTAATCTCTCTGTTACTCAGAGATTAAGGAAAACTGGAAGAAAAATCCGTATTTGGTTTTTCCCCAAAAAATGCTTCTATGCACAATTTCAATGTCGCACACATCTAATGTTGACCAAAATATTTAATTGACAATGGCTTCAAAATAAACTTTGTTCTTGTTCTCAAGAGGTTTTCTCTCTGTAAGAACTGGTTTTGGTAATGAAACAAAGGCAAAAGAGTATCATACACAAAGTCACACACCGTTATTGACCAGGATTTTGTACAGATTCAGCTGGATACAGCTTTGCTGGACTTCAGCGTTAATGGCTCATCTCTGCAAGCGTTAATGCACCCTCTGCAGCTTTTGTACAAGGGAACAGTCCTGCCCAAGTCAGGGAGACTACTTGGGAGGCTCAAGTTAAACAAGTTTTCAAGTTTTGCAGGATCAGGGCCATGGTTTGTCTCTGGGAGCCACTAAATCAGTGTAATGCTGCGCTGCACTTTTATTACTCATGCTGTTTTCTATTGCTTACAGAACTGGTGCAGTGTTGCTAGCATTCTGGCAGAGGCTGCCTTACCAATAAAATTATTATTGTTAGGATACCAAGCAGCTCAGGAGGGTTTGCAGTGCCACTGCTTATTGCAGGACTCGATCAAAGGGCTTGGACTCAAATCTTGACTTTGTCATCGAGGCAATATATGGCCAGAAACAAGCTCCTGAATGTAAAATGCCCAGCCTGCTGTCCTCCCTTCTCCCCCCACTTCTAGAAGACAACCTGTACTTGGTCCGGCGATGTAGGTGGGATGGTAGGATGTGTTAAGGGCAGCTCAGTCTGGCCAACCCCGGTAACAGCAGTGACTCAAGAAGAGCAGTCCAGGTTTTGATGGTAGCAACTCTAACACGGGCTCCGATTCTCCAGGGATTTTTAGTGCCTGTGTTTTGTTCTGTATTTCTGGAGAGATGACAGACACAGTTGTGATGCTGATGGGGCTGGAGGGGAGGTGAAACAGCCTCATTCCTTCTCTGCATTGGGAACACAAATCCTAGTCTGGCCGGGTGTGCAACAGTCGTCTTCTCCCCTGTAAGCCCAATGCAGCTTGTTGATGGACCTGACTTGGCTCTGCCTGCACCAGAGGAGCTGTGAGCATGCACTGACTCAGTCTTGACACTGTGGTAAACACATCCCCACAGATCTGGTCAGCTCCAGGCTTGACAGAGTAAACTCCCACATGCCAGCAAAGAGCAGACAGAGGTACTCAGTGCTGTCTGCTGTGCCAGGTAGTGCTCCTGCGCTTTTGTCAAGTCCAGTGGTATTTACAGAGGAAATGATAAAAGCAGGGGATAGTCACAACCCATCTTGGGGGACCGGCTTGTTTCTCCATTGTCTGACACACATTGTCCTTTGCAAGCCAGGAAACCTATCACCAAACCAGGAACAAATCCCATATGTGTGTTTTATTCTAGCATAAAATATTTTTCACCACAGCTTATTTCCCTTTCAACAGGAATATACCTTTGCTAGGAAAAACACTGTTACAGTATTTATGGTGTAAACGTCCACACTAATGTGAGTGGTGGAAACGAAGTTATACTGCTGCACAGTTTAAATTCATAACTTAAGAGGTCTATTTTTAAGTCAGTCCTTCATGTGCAGAAAAGGTAAAACTTCTCCAGGCTGAGGGAGAAACTTTTGCTACCATCACACTGGTCAAAACACAAGCAGCAAGGACTTAAGTTTTGCAGTCTCCTACGACGGGAACCTGAACCAAAAGGCTCAGGCTCCGATGTGAAGACATGAGAGATAACATTTAGGAAAGAGAAAAATTATTTGAAAAGTGAACACTGAAATGTTATCTTGAACACGAAGACAACAACTACTTGCAAATCAAACCAACCCTAATTACTTTTTCTAGCACTGGAGGTGGAACTGGCTTTGTAGCCCACACCACTAAGTTGACTGACATGGTCTAGCATTTCATAGACATAACCTAAACCATGGTTCTCTTTTTCTACAGCATTCATAAATCACAAATACACATGCACATACATAGCTCTATTTCATCCATCCAAAACATCTTTTCACTAGAGAAGGAAAGAAGGAGCACAGGAGTTCACAGCTGCCATATATATTTACACCTTTCTTCCAGAAAAAAATCCTGTCTGAACTGTAATGGGATTTGTGCAGAAAAACAGGTTCTCTTAGATTTCTGGACTGAGCATATGCTTAGAGGAAAATTTATTTGTGGTCCTTGGCTACCTGCTGAGCCACCATCTAAACTACCTGTTAACCTGCCATTGCCACATCAAAACTGAGGCTGTGACACAGCAAACCTCCGTACGTGACAAATTACTGACAGAGATTTGATGACAGGCTTTTTGGTTGATGTTTGTCGAGCTGCTTCAAGTGTTTGAGTCCAACACTGGCTGAATTATTTCAGCTGCAACAGGCTGCAAGAGTTAGCCGAGATGGCAGATTAGCTGTGCTGCAAAAATAATTCCCACCCAAACTTTCTCCACAAATGAAGGCGTTCTCAGTTCAGATTCTGCAGCACGGCTGTACATGCAGCTTGGCTCCTGGCTGTCACCCTTGAAAAGCTCAGAAATATGAGGACACAGGATTTGAGCCTTTCTCTATTTTAAGTCTCACAGGAATACTTCCTACCTGACCTTCCTCTGTTTATGCCACAAACAGTTAGAGTGGCCCATCGTTCAGCGTGACCATGCATCCCTTGGCAACGAACGGCCCACCGGAGTAGGGAAATACAGCACAGGTTTAGCAAACAGATTATGCCCTCCATGTGGGAGCACAGAACACCCACCTCCCAGCCCCAGGCCGACAAAGCCTGTCCCCATCAAACTCTAAAAACCCAGGTTTCCCTAAAACAAAAACTGAATCCTTCCCTTCTAACCCCCTGAAGTAAACAAGCAGCTTTGGGGCCCTTCTCAGCTCCTTCAGCTCCCAGGGTCACAAAGCCCACTCTTGACTTGGACTTAGCACATCCTCTGGCATATGTCCCTCTGAAGACAGAGGGGACAATGTTTTGGACCTCCACTCTGACACTTTAGGGGACAGTCCCTCTCCATAGCACCCTGGAGCGCATTGTCTTTCCTTGAACTGAGCTTTTCACCTCCATACACAACATTTATGAAGCATCCTGGTTTACCTGTCAGAGAAATAATGTTTGATGCAGTGCCTCTGAACTGAGTGATTTGTCAAGGTAACTGCAACGGGAGGACATAGCATCGCTAGAAGCTAATGTATTACTGTCCTGATAGATTCATGTTGTTAAATTGATGGCTGACATTGCTGGACCTCTCAGTGGAGAAACTGCCTGGGCCATCGAAAATGCCATGTTAAAAATACTAGTATTTATCACTTACAGGGTGCTTTATAGCCTTGGAGCTATTTACAGAAATTAACCAGCAGATCTCCTCCAGTTTCCATGGTGGGCAGTCCGCATAACTAACATTACTTTCATCTTACAGAAGGGGAAATTTTAAGACCTTGTGAACCCATTGCCAGCACTGGCTGTGTACCCACAGATCTGGCTGAACACTGTAAGAATAAAAGTGCACCCGAGACATAAACACTGGGCTACAAGGAACACATTGGTCACAAACTACATTAAATTCTGTTCTCTACCAAAGGAATATGGAAATATGCCCTTTTTAGGGATTTGATACCATTTCTCTACGTTAGGAATGAAGGAGGAATTCTGAATTGTTGAGGTTTAACCTTGTACCATAATGCAAATCTCATTTCTGATGTCCCATTGACCCCTTATTAGTATCAGATGTCACAGCAATTCAGTCAGCTTCCCAACAGGAATAAAAAATACAAGCAATGCAGTATCTGGGTGTTATTTAAAGTTCACCTTTTCTGTAATTTTTGTTTCAGCCCCAGAACTTTACAGCAAACCATGTGAGACAATCCCTTCCTCCAGAAACCTCCCTATCAGTATCATGTTTGTAAGTAGCAAGCCTATTTTGAGAATAGATTAAAAACAAGCATCCTGGCAAACCTCCCTTGACTGCCCAGTGACTCGTTCTATGCAGAAAAACGAAAAATGAGTTCTCCCTTGTAGGCTATCAGAACACCAGCAGCACTGCAAGGCTGTTTGTAAGCGTTCCTCTCCAACGCCTGATTGCAAAGCTGTGTTGTGCTCCTGGGAGCTCCCACACACCAATACAAGTGCTGTTTGTATTACCTAAAAAAAAATAATGAGGTAATTTCTCCTTCGCCTTGTCCTTCCAGCTGTCGCTACTGAACGCTGCTGACTGCAGAGGCCATTCCCTGCAGCCTCTGTGGCATTCCTTGCTCTTCACAGGTGCTACCGAAATAGCTCTGGGAGCCAACATTATCACTGCCTGGCATTTTCCTCTGCTGTTTTGCATTTTCAAATTGCTGTATCCCTAATAAAGGTGAGACTTTCAAAGCAGGCAAAGAGGACACTATACTACAGCCTGAGGTCTTCAAAATGGGACTTAAACACCTAAAACTCCATCTGTGCTTTTGATAAACCTCTGCCCCCCACATTAAGATGAGCAGCAATTTTGACATCTGCAAAGCAAACTACTGAATGGCCCTGCCTTCCGATCCTTTAATGTTAGTACTGACTTCCCTTAATCCCCACTCTTGAAAAATGCATCACGTATGTGTCTCGGTTTGCAGAGGACAAAACCCAAACCAGTCAGCCCAGAATAGCTTTGATCTTATTTATTGAAGTCGTCTTTGTGAAATATGTTCCTTTTAAAAGTCAGTTATTAGAAGTTCAGAATAATTAGACCATTAAGATAACTTAGCACAGACTGGGATCAATTAAAATAAATGGGTAGGAATAAGGATTTAAGAACAAGTTGCTTCATCAGGGAATTCAACACTCAGCTGTGTCTACCTTGGCTTCAGTACATACCGCATGTATATTCATAGCGCCTTGACTCAGAGTTATATACAGCTGAATACCATGGTTATTGAATCAACTAAAATGTACTTTTTTTTAAGGTAGAAAGATTTTTTTAAAAAAAACACTGTATGTGCCAGTACACTGCCAGTGAACCTTTAGTGGTCTCTTTTCTTTTACAGCCAGATGGAATTGCTGTACCAGCTCTCCAGGTATATAAACCCAGGGCTTAAATTTATTTTGACCCAGTAAACCAGGTATTTAAGGTTAGACTATTGACAGGGCTGAATGACTTTCAGTGAGATTTGGGGAATTTAACCTCTCTGTTGAAAATTGCAGTCAAAGGACTTAACTGAATAGGGATGAACAAGCTTAACTGGAGATTTTTGGCTCATCAAATCTGCTGCTTTCTTCCCAAACTAGAACTAAATCTAAAGGAGAAATGTTGCTGAATATACCTTGCATAAAGAGAAATTCCTCTGATGAGCCATAAGCCTAGATATGAAAGCAGATATCAGCATGAAGAAGGGATCCAGAAAAAAATATAGCAGCAAGAGAAAAAAGTCTTGGAACAGGAAATCAGGCGCACAGTGCCTCTCATGGCTTGAAAGCAGATAGAAGCCCTTCTTTTCTTGTTTACATTAGGAATAGTAGAATCTTTGCAGGAGAACTTCTTCAAGATCTGAATAATACTTTCATGTCTAAGACCAAGCATATTTTTCCAATCTAGAAAAACGAGGTTAAAGCATCACGCATGGACTCAGGAGAGCCTGTGTGAGACTTGAGCTGAGCCGTCAATTTTCAGTGCAAGGGGTCAAACCACCAGTCTGTCCCCCAGGATTTTTGTCTGTCTCATGTGACCTTTTTTCCCCGTTCTTTGATGTAATCCCTCCATCCCTGGCTGCCTTTTCATATAGTGATGACGATGTACATTGTGGAGGAATTAAGTTTATTTCACCATGTAGCTGGTGAAAGCCAAGAGGCAGCACTGGGAACAGACATGCTGAGGTTTAAACACAAATGTTCCCCCAGGTTGCCTGCCCACGCCTGCAGAGCGAACAGTCACTGGAGCAGGTCTGTCCAAGGCGCTGGAGCCTGGGCTGACACAACCTCCCCAGGACAAGCCCTCCTGCTTGGGATATGGCTCCAGACTGGAGCTGGAGTCAGGCTCCAGCCACCCCGAAGAAAGGTAGAGAATAAGAAAAGCCGCGGTTATTTCATCTGATCGAAAGGAGAAAAAACAAGTGGAGGGCAAGAGCTGCCAGGAGTAGGGGAAAACTGGAAAAATGACAGGACATGGCATTTTCCTGCACATTTTTAAGAAGGAACATTTGGTTTTAGTGTACTTCAGCTTAATCTTACAGAGTCATTGCTTCCCACTAGTCTCCAGTTGTCCATCTATACCAGGTTTAGCTGAAAGGGCTTCCAACTTCATTAGTTTTCCTTCAGATTGTTTTCAGTAACTCTGTCTATGCATGAACATCATCGGAGCAGGAACTTCACGTCATGAGAAATTGCACCTCAATAAAGAGCTTTCAGCAAGCAGTAGCTCTCCAAAGCAAGGAGTTACTAATGTATTTCAGCATGCTAGTTAAGCAAGATAATTAATATATCTCTAAACATTAGGTATGCATGGCCAACTCTGATAGCTGTCAGCAAAACATAATCTAGGTAATTTCTAGCAGATAAATTAAATGTATTCTTGAAAAACAATTTCTAATTATGAAGACTAATTAATTTTGGGGAAAAGCCTGCTTTTGTTTAACTGGAACAATAAATTCAATTATGATAACAAACACCCAGTGGACAAACAGTTCTAAAGAACATCATCTTTGTCCACAAATAATCAGTTTTCTTTTATTTAAAACCTGATCCTGTTATGTTACCAAGAAAAAAAACAACACAACTGCTTATTGAAAACACAAACATGACTTCCTGTGTTATATTTAGGAATACTTCTGGCATTAAACAAACTTGCTAATGGTGACAAGGGAATACGCATATGCAGCTAGGTATCACAACCTGACTGATGCCCAAATGTCTGGGTGAGATACTCAATACCACAGGCAACTGATAAAAAACAAGTAGTTGAAACAGAAAGTATTTTTTTATTATCAGCTTCCAGCAGCCTTGATAGTGAATAGAAAGCAGTGGAACAAAACTGCAGAAAAAAGTTTAGCTGTGACAGGCTTTCTCTTTCTCTCCTCAGGACAGCAGTCACCCTTAAAAACCAGCAAGGTGTGAATCAGACCCTATCCTTCTTTGTTCCCATGACATTCAGTAATGCTCCCATGTCTGGGACAAAGCAGCTACTTCAGTGGCCCCAGTGCCAGCCCCTTGAGCAGAAGTTGCTAAAGAGCCCATTTCAAATAAATCTGAGAGTCAGTAATTGTCAGCCTCTCAGCTCTCCCAGTTTTCTCCTGCCTGTTTTCTCCTCTTCCCTAAGCAATAGGCGTGTACTGTTGTTTTGCCAATTATCAGGCCTAGCATAAAGGACACAGCCAGCATAAAGATGAACCAATAACCAAATTGTATTTGATACAAAAGGGTCAGTACATGGGTGAGCACTGGGGGTACAAACAAGTCAGTCAGGTTATACATAATCAACATCAATCCCACTGATCCCAACAACGACACCACACGACCAACAATAGGTGGAATAAATGGTGACATGCAGTCTCCCATAGAGGGAATGGGAGACAACCAGGTCAACAAGCCAAACACATAAGACCAAGGAAGCCGCACACTGAATCTCCACACAGCCCACATTTACAAAAGCCAGACCTGACTGGAGCCCAGTCCCAGGGAGGCGAGAGGTCCTTCCCCAACAGGGAACTCTGCACAGGGCATCCACCTCGCACACAGACACTGCCCCTGCCTGCAAGTGGTCCCAGATTTTATCCCTCAGTGGGACACCTGACCTTTGGTTACTGAATGCAGACACCTGGGGCTCCTTTACCCAATGGCTCTGTCTGCCAGGCCGGCCCCACCCTGGGGGGAAGCCTAAAGGTAAACTCACCCCCCTTTGGGAAGGGCTGTGGGAATCACCCATATGTCAACCTTAATTTGGGGCTTGGGGTTGAAACCCCAGCATGACAACTGTTTGGCGTTGGAGATTCAGACTTTGAACATCACAACACACAGGCTTACAAACAGCAAATACTCTGCTGAGCATACAAAGTCTGGGCTGTGCAGGTTAAGGGAGGAATGAGCACCTGTGGGGAAGGTTGGTGGAGAAAAACCCGCTTCCATGGTTAGGGAACAAGCTACAGGAGGGTCGTGGTGTCATCAAGCACCCCTTGGCAAAACACGGAGCTCTGGCTCTGTGCAGGAATGCATGCATGGTCCAAGGAAATCAGAGTGGTCAGCTGCCCGGGCCACCCCCCGCTCCCACAGCTGCCTCCGAGCGGGCGCTGCAGAGCTGTGACCACTGGGGAGGGACCCGGCTCTCCTGTGCCTCCCATCACCAGTCCTCAAGCACAAGGAGGTGACAGTGATTTCACACCGCTACCTCCGTGCAGTTAGGTGTGCTGTTGGGGAAGGAAGATCCTACCAGCCACGTCGTTTTTGCTGCCTTTTTCCTCCTTTCTGGAAAGTGCTCGCCACACGGAGAGCTGCACTGTGATGTCCATAACACAGTTTTCAAAATACAATATCCTTCTTTTGCCTATGACAGATAGCTGTTTTTATTTACTCTGCCCTAGTTTGCACGGGATTTGAGATTAGAAAGTGAAGTTCAAGCAGCCAGTTAAAATTGCTGAGATCTGGAAAGGGAGCAGCACAAGAAGCTCGGATTCCCCTGCAGAAGGACAACAAGCCTTTGAAGTCTTTTTCCTTTGCTCAGCCATCTGACTTCTGTGCAGTTCATGGCTCCTGGGGTTAAGATTTGCATCCCAAAAGAAAGACTTAAAAAGTAGTTGGTTTGAGGCACTCACATAAAATCCAGAGACTTCACAGGCTTCATGGACAGCCGCATCACAGATCTCCAAGGCCTCTATAACCTTGGTGCTAAGGAGTTACTCCTGTCAGAAACCCTTCATACAGTGCTGAGTCAGGTGAAACATCAGCAGGGAGGTGGCAAACTTGCTTACTCTTATTTTTTTTCATGATCATTGCTTTCCCTTGCTGAGTACCTGACTTATCAGGACAAGTTCTTCACAGAGTGCTTCAGCAATGAGACATACACTCAGGTGACATAGGAAAGACCACAAAATTATTAAAATAAAGGGGAAAGAGAAAAGGGGACTTAGGCTGTCTCACTCTCTGCTAAAGGCAGCTTGGAAGCATGTAGGGCCTTTAAAGGATTTGGGATGAAATACAGCCTCGATTTTGAAGTACTGTGTCCATGAACTAAGGATCATCCTGATGGAAGGACAAACACATCCTTCTTCCCCCCTCAAAAGCTCTTTCTTCTCACATTTGTTGTTTTATCTCCTGCTACATTAACCTCATCTCAGCTGGAAGTTTGTGAGCTGTATTCCCAGTAGTCACCACCTGTGGACCTAAGGAGGATTGCCTGGTTTGCTGTCCTCCAGCTCAGTTACAGGGGTAAAGTAGGGATTGGATTTGGGAAGTGCCCAGTGCTTGTTCAGGTTTTTGTTTGGTCTCAGGGGAGTCACTACAGATGGTGGTGTGAAAATCTCCCAGAAACTTCAGAGCTGAGTTAAAATAAGAAGCAAGACAGAGCTGGTCAAAACTTGTTTGGTAAAAAGGAGAACGGGATCAGCACATGTCAAATCCAGCTGGGTAAATCTGCTGGACAGTGGGGCTGCTGAAACAGTGACAAGTGAACCTGGGAGGGCAGGCTGAGCAGTTTAAGAGATAGCTGAGAAAAGACAGGCATCGTCACAGAGCAGCCCTGTTGTCAGACAAATCGGAGCATAGATAATTGCAGTATTAAAACATATCTAACAGAGAAATGCATTTGGAAAGAACTAAGAGCAAATGGAAAGATAATAAAAATCCTGCAAACACTTAAAATAAAACATAATCATCTTGACACCACAAGTGAGCGCAACATGAATGAGCAAAATTTCCATCCCTCTGCAGAATACAGTGCCCTGCGGCTACCGGCATTTCTCGTGGGAGAAGGGAATCCCTGCAGAGGCGCGAATAGCAGCATCTGGCTCTGGGTTGCGTTCCCAAGGTCACTTTTAAGCAGAGCAAGAATTCGCCTGCTGCTGAGACATTAAGTGCTGCACAGAGCACCACGTTGGGCTGGCAGAAGCACATGGATGATGCCCATGCAAACCTCTGCTAGAGAGCAGCAGTACAAGAGGGAGGCATGTGCCACAGCCCTGTAAACCCTCCTCCCGCCTCGCCCCACTGAAGCACTGTGACACCAAGTCCCCAGCTCCAATTGCACTGAACTGACTGCAAGGCCCCTGTCCATCCACACAAGTACCCAAGTATACACTGGGGGGTGGAAGCAGCTGAAGATTTTATCATTAATGCTACAATTGTATTTAATTATCTCACATTATAAGCAAGGCAGCTAGCTCTCAGGTCACCCATCTGCCCTGCAGAGGATCTGCTGTACAAGGAGTGCCAAGACTTGACTGCTTTTGATGAAAGGTCACTGTAATTACAAGATTCCTGGAAAATGTCTGATTTCAACACAGCAGCATTTTCTGGTTAGAAGCACAGTGCAGGGCAATTCCAGCCAGCACTAAAGGTGATGCCCTTTCTATAGAGAAGGGATCCAAGGCAAAGGAGGCGATTTCCACTAGAGAGTCTAAAGCAAAGCAGATTGCAGGAGGAGAATCCTGACAGCAGTGTTTGCTTCAGGTACACAAGGGCAATTTTCATGAGCAAGAAAATAATTATTTAACGTAATCTTTATATTTTCCTTTTAAGAGAGAATTGGTCTGTGACCAAAGGTTTTGTTTCCCCAACCACCAGCTTGGCCCCAAAGCCATCTTAGATTTTCTCATTAGTTTTCCTGCAGGACTCTCCCAACACAGGATTTGGATGCTTCATAAAAATGAATGAACTCTGCCAGCAGCTCTATGATATCACAAAGCATTAAAGACGCAGACAACACTACAGACTTGTTTTGTATGCCCAATGTGAGATGTGTGAGCCTTGTGGGTTTCCAGGGTGCCTGATATATTTACGCCCTGAAAGCAGCTCCCAGAGAATTCTGTTAAAAGATACGAACATGAAACATTGGAATACAGAAAAGGAAGATGTGATTTATCCCCATCCTATCCAACTTCAGGCACCCAGGAGAAGCTAATTTATTTTTTCCTCTGTAGTCTCTGAAGAGAAATAAAGGAACTTGTGTCCACATGCCTGTGCAATACCTACCCTAGGTCTCCTCTCTCCCTCTATCTTCTTCCTGGGTGTGGTATCCAACAGTTAGGGAACCAACAGTGCTTCTAAATGGACTGGCTGCAACGCAGCGGTCCCCATTATTATTGTGGTGCACTTGTGTACCTTTGCTTTTGTCAGTGCACAAGCCTACAGTGAAATGCCAGTCTGTGCTCCAACAGATTGATAATTATGAAGGACCTGCTTATCCTCCTAATAAAAGAGTGATGAAAATAATCATAGAAGGAGTTGTCTGTGATACTGTCCATTTATCACAAAGATGTTAATTAAATTTTGTTAAATCTTTGATGGTCTGGCTATTTACAAAGGAGGGCAGTCACTGTTTCTGGCCATGACTGTAAGGTGTGGTCTCTAGCAAGAAGGCTGAATTTTTTTTTCCTGAATATACATTTTTTTAAGCCACTAGATGTACGTGTGTCAAGCCTTGGTTTGCAGAAGCACATGAGGGCAGCAAGCGCCTGTGTGACTGGAATCAATACCCGGGTTGCAGATGCAAGAAACTCAGCATGCAAAATCAATGCATCTAACAGTCCCCGCTTCTTCCCTGGAAAGGCAGGCCCAAGGAGCCACCCACAAAATACAGCTTTTGATCTTGAGCTGCTACAGCTGCAGTCTGCAGGCTGAGGCTTTCAAAATGCAATAAAAATATAATTTGAACTGGAGAAAGAGTGTGATATGTGCTTTTATAGCTAAATAATTAACAGAATGAATTGAAAGGACTGAAATATTCATAGCTTTAAATATTTATAAATTAATTTTAAAAGTCTCTATGTAGTATTAAATTATCTTTAAAAGTCTGCCAATCTAGGACCTCTCAGTTTCGTTTCTGCTTGTTATTACAGTTATTAACGCTCAAAAAATGACAGGTGTTTGGCAGGAAATATGAAATGCAGCTTCCAAAACAACAACGGTAGCTAATGTTTCCGCACTAGTGCAGGGTCAGCTACTCTGCCCGGAGTCACTGGAGGGAACCCAGGCTCATTATTTCCCTCCTGAGTGGGCATGTTCAGTGCCATGCTGAGCTGTGTCAATAAACCCCCCAAAGCACTGATTCCTGGTCCCATCGGCGTTAGCAACTACTCTGTTGCTGACTGTCTGATAAAGGGGCAAGTAACATCCTTCTGCCCGGGATCCTTGCTGGACCACTTAACAGATATGGTGCACCTCTGTAAAAGACTCTCAGTGACAAGAGCGAGCAAGCCAACAAAGAGTCCATTGGCTGAAGCTGTTTCTTATTCCTCCTTGTCCCCACAACAGTCTGCACATTCTAGCAGGAGTTCCACTTGCCTTTATTTGTCCTAAGATAATTTAAAAATGCTAATAACGTGGTTGGTGATATTCCACACTGGCACCACATTATTGTGCAAGAGACCCATATCTGCTGTCCTGCCATCAACACCTGAGAACATTCACTATGAAACACGGTCATTTTGTTGGATATTAGATGCACAGTTCCTTCAAGCTCACAAACACCACAGACACCAGAGCATCTCACAGTTCCTCTTGTGTGCCCCTTGCAAACACAAGGCAGCAGTTGCATAAGAGCACTGATCCTTTTTCGATAGCCCTGCATTAGGTAGCTCCTTCACTTCCCTTTGATACTTATTTCTGATAAATACTCTGTATAAACGTAGCAGCAGGAGACCATTAGCCTTTGACAAGAGTGTGTTTTCACTGACATTATCTCTAAATTATTCTCATTTGATGTCACTCAGATGGGTTACACTTAAAGAGGTTTACATGGCAGTTCTTAGAAGAAAAACAAAAGTTGTTGGGCTACTTTTTTTATATTAGCTAAGGAAATCAAATCATTAGGTTTTGGTTTTTCTTTTTTTTTTTTTTTTTTTTTAAAAAAAAAAAAAAAAAGGAATTCTGTATTGTAAATGTGTGAATAGCTGGAGCTTAAATCTTTCCCAAACAACAAGAATTAAAGGTCAGTTTATGATTTACAAAAGAAATAATTTAGTCTAGTTTTCTTAGAAGGTTTAATAATTTAATCCAGAGCATTGCTCTAATCATGGTTTAAGACTATACCTCAAAAAGAGTCGAATACATAGTAGAATAGATAATCACATACATGAACAGAGCACTTCTGAAACAGTGCACAATGAGATACAGCCAGTGAGTAGGATAGTTTTGTAAAGATACTTATTAAATGAGGAGATCATTCCTCTGATTAGCCATCATATGTTTAATGGGCTTGTTTTCTTTTTTTGTGTTTGTGGAACGTCCTGTGCTCTTGTTGCATCTGCTCCTGAGCAGTTCTGGTCCCTCACAGTCCACACCATGGGGAGATGAGCACTTAAGAGATATGCAGATCACCATGTCTGTCTGGTGATGCAGATTACCTGAACTTCTCTGCTTTTCATGCACACTTTCTAGCAATTTCCTGTCTTATCTTTAAAAATGAACTCATTTAAATAATGATCCCCCTCTGACAGTCAATTGCTTTCTCCAATTGAACTGATCTAAATCGAGTAGGTGGCTTGTCATCATACCACAGAAACATCAGTGAGATGCAGCAAACTTCAGCAGGCTGCAATTAGTGTTTTCCGAGCAATTTATGTGGTTCATTTGCTAGTGCCTCTTCTGGTTGCTCCTACACAGTGAGGATTTTTCTTTTTGATTTCAAACGTTACTCAGAACAGTTTTAATGCTACTGCTTCCTTTAGAATCATTCTATTTATGGGATTATTTATTACACATAGAGGCAACAGAATAAATCAGAAATAATTTGGAAGGCAAAATGTACCCTTTTCCAGTTCCGAAAGTGCCTGTGTACATAATACTGTCCTCTCAGACATGATAAACAAAATTATTTGTGGATTTATTTTTAAGAATAATGACAGCCTTGAAGCTTGTTAGTGAGAAGTCTGTAGCAAGGACTTGGTATTTGAAGTCTGACCTTTGAACAGGAAACAACAGTTGGAGCAGCTTTTTCTTGTCTTTCAATAAATTAAAGTAATCCTTAGAGCTAGGATTGCAGTTTGGGTTCTCAAGAGCCCAAAAAGGCTTCTCTGCAAGTCTCCTCTTAAAGTTTTTACAGCAGCAAATGATGGTCAAATAATTGCCTGTAGTTCTTTTTTAATATTTGTTGCAATAGAGGGGAAGCAGAAAGGGGGCAGACCCTTTGTGGCAGGCAGTCCCTATGAAAAGCTGGTATAGCTGACAGCCTCGGGAAGGCAAAGCAGAGGTACAGACACTCTCCTGGTCCCAGCAGCTCATCAGTGGCCACACTGACAGCAAACACCCAGCTGGGACTCCCAGCATGAGGCACCAGAAAGCATCCCTGCCTCTCTTCCTCTCAAAGGCATCTCTGGAAGCATGATTTCTTCCCAGATTATGACTAAGGAGGGTTTTGATGCAAAAAGCAATCAGAGGAAATAGTTCAGATGTTGAGAGGGTAATCCCCATCTATCTGCTTTAAAAGGGAAGTAAATTAAGATGCTCTCTTTAAATCACAGAGGCACATGGGTTTATTTGGCTAAAAAACCACCAAGGCATTCACTCCTTGATCTGAAGGCAGTAGTAACCTGCGGGGATAATAGCTACAGTGAGGACCGATGACATTAAAAACTGCCGTGCCAGCATCTTCTACTGTAAAACAAGCTTACACTTTAGACTTCCCCCCCCCCCCCCCC
>NW_020799110.1:13442617-13480357 GCF_003259725.1 Athene cunicularia | reverse complement strand
CCCCCCCCTTTACAGTATTTCTTAATATTTCTACAGGTTGCTACACTTATGCTGAGATTAGAAGACCACTGATCAATGTCACAGCTGTGAATATTCTACAAAGGAATAGCTGCTCATCAGGATCACTTATTATGGAGTATCTCATAAAATAGTCACCTATACAGCATACACATTAGCAAGGGGGAACATGTGAGCATGGGCTATTTAATTTTGCTGAATAGTCAGGTAAGATAGATTTGGGGTGAGTCACCCAACTGCATGATCAGAAGTCAAAGAAATAATAAGTCCAGTTTGCTGTCATTGAAGAAAGAAAAATTCAGACTGAAATGAGATGCAGATGCTTAAGAGTTCAGGTAAATAGCTACAGGAATAGAGCATCTGAGGATCCTGGGAGTGGGAACTGCATAGCTTTGTAAAAATCACAAGCTAGTTTAAACAAAAGTTTGGCTGAAAAAGAAGTTATGAGCTCAAGGAAGGTAGAAACAATTACAAAGTTTATCCTGCTTCTGTTTTTCACACCAGATTAGATGGTAATAATGGTTGTTCCTTTCTCTGATACCAATGAGAGGAACCATTTTAACTACCTGGTCTGACCTTTGATTTCTTTGATAACAATTATATCCTTGGTTGGAATAAAAAGCATCATTAATGTGTTAAGAGGCATCTCAGAGGATGTGCCCTCTGCCTTGCTTGGCAGGACTTTGTGCTCAGTGGTATTAAAGGCAGCATCCAGCAAGCATACGCTCTCTACCACTGCCTCGAAGCACGTCCAGAACAGGTACTGCTGCAGATCAAGGACACCTGAGGACCCAAAAGGCCTGGATTTACCACCACATCAAACCTTGTTTGACATTTTCACCTGTGCTAATGTTATACATAAAACCCTGCCTTTCTGGTTACCTAACACTGCACACAAGTGTGAAGCTTTCTCTAGATGACAAGGAAATGACAAAGGAATGTCCTTCTAAACCAAGACACTGAAAGCAAGAAATTCAGATGCCTCCACCTGTAAATCTATCAAGGAGAAGGCCCTCAAATCTTCCTCTCCTCTCTCTGGGGAGAAAGAGGAACCAAAGAGTTTAATCTTGGTGAGCACTGTTACAAGTGCCTCTGGATTTCAGAGGTTTGGAGAAAGCCAATTTCTTACCATTTTGCAGGACATTAATACAAAGCCTCCAAATGACCCAGGATACTCCCAACTCCCAAGTTTTACTCTTGCTCTGAATAAGTTAATCCTCATGAAAGGTTTGCATCCAATGTCCATTCTGTCCTGATAAAAAGCAGATACAAAATTTATTTACTTACGTAAGATTGTCTCCTCTGGGCACTGGGCCCAAGTATACCAATCATCCTCTATTGAGAAGATGGCTTTGAACCAAGCCATCTTGATGAAGTATTTCTCACAGCCTCATTTACAGCTGTGTATCAGCCAAACAACCCAGCTACAAACAGAAACTCCATCGGAATGGCTTAAGTACCCTGGTACTTTGGAATAGAGGTTTGGCAGAAGACTAAAACACAAAGAGATATCCTTTGTGCTGCTGTCTTTTGAGCTCTTGGATGAAAACTGAGGCTTGCAAGGTAATTTCAAGCCGTGTGACACATACGAATAGCTACAGATAATCAGACAAGTCAAAATAAACAAACTAACCCATATTAGAAACAAAGGCACCACGGCTGTATTTCTTGTTACTCCAGCTATCTAGGCTGAATATCTAATCCATGCCAGAGCTGGTGGAGGAATCAGCATTATTGTTATTTTTTATTTACTTTTAACTCTCATATTATAGCAACGTTCTTATTTGAATGAGATGGAGACGTATTTTTAGGGGGTTTTTGTCAACATTAGTCACAGAATTTCTTTTAATAAGCAGCCTCACATTTTTTTCAAGAACATGTTAGGTTTTCAAATGAAGCAAAAACCTCTCTAAAATGAATATTTTAACATTTTTTTTTCTTCCAAAAGGAAATTTTTGCACATTTCTGATTTAGTGAGCAGACACTGACAAAAGTTCAGGTATTCTTTTAGCTGGTGTGGCTCTTTGGCTGCTCCGCTTGGCAGATTCCTTGGGAAGCTCATACCGCATAGCCTGCTGAGACCCAACAAGCATGCCTAAAATTTGGGACACAGGACTGCTTTCTGCTTCATTATATTCCACTTTATGGCAAGCACACATTGTTCCCTGTGTCAGATGTGGCGTTTTAGGGAAGGGAACCAGAGCCCACGGTCAGTACTACACAGACCTGGCCAGGTACCTGATGTGGACTGACAGAAAAGGCAGTACCTTATCCCTGCAGAATACCTCTTTGACAGCTCAGGTGTAACCTAAAAGATGTCTGTAACACAGTAGCACACACTTCTCCTAACACTAAGCATTTCCAGAGGGAAGCCTTGAAAGCAAAGAAAAGGAGCAATTTCAGTGAGGATGAAGATGAAAAGCTAAGAGCAAGATCATGGAGAAGAAACCTTGCAGGGGTGCTGGGTCCCAAAGCTCCACTCCCCTGGCAGATGCTATGCTTGGGCTTTCTCAGCTGCCCCTCACTCATGCTCAGCCCCTGCTCTCGCTGGTCGAACCCTCTTTCCCTGGTTGCTGAAAGCGCAAGCAGAGCAGCATCAGGGGGTGCCCCTTTTCCATCCCCTCCCCTGCTGCAGCAGCCCTGCCTGGTCACAGCACGGCTGCTGCCCACCACCTCGCTCCACCAAAACCCTCGGGGTTGTTTAGCAGCACAGCAGCAGGTAGCATTGGCAGGGTCACCCCTGATGAGAATAGATGTTATTCATCAAGTGCTGGAGCCTGAGATGATAAAAACTGTGCTGGGTTTCTGTGAAACGCAGAGAGGAGAGTTAAATTGCCTTATACCTCAAGGACACTGGTCCACTCTCAAAGGTCAGAAGCATCAAAAAAGCAACACGTTTCTGATGCAACCAGCTTGAAAAGATGCAGAAAGGATTAAGCCACGGTGCCTGGCACTGACAGGCAGGGGAGGGGCAGGGTTGGGTAAATGTTTGCTGAGATGTGGCAAATGCAAAATTGATTTTCTTCTTCATTTAACACGCTTTGCACTCTCTTTCCCCCTTCTCCTCCCCTTTATGATTAAATTTAAAAACAACAGTGACTTCAAGGTGCAAACACACTTAAAAGTTTAGAGAAGAGGCATGAGGAGAGGGGTTCAGGGGAGGAAAACCCTGCATATCCAGCACTGCAAGAGAAACCCATGAATTAGGAAAGCTGCAGGGATACAGAAACGGTATAAAAGGGATTCCCTGGGGAAAGAGGAAGGGGATGGTCTTGGTTTCAGCACACTCCATAGGATCTGAGCTTCTGACTCCTCTGAGAGAACAAGACGAACACAGCTGGCAAATCAGGAAGGACCATGCTCATGGTTTAGTTTAACTTGCAAAGGCCTTTCTCATGTTCACTTTGCTTCAGATATAACAAACAGAGATGTATTAGACATCTTCTGGAAGAGGAAAAATCCACCATGGATTTTAAATTGCCTTTAACAGACTTTTCAACTGTCTTTCACCTGTCAAAAGGCTGGGAGTATTCTGAAGATCTGTAACATTACCCTCGTTTGTTGCACAGCAGGAATGTCTTTGGCCGGTGAAATGGGATGGGAATATTTTAAATTGCAGCTACGAAAGTGTTTCTTCAAACATCACAAAGCACTTTCCAACTTTCCTATCTAATTCAGATCTGGTCGGGCTTGCAAATCAAATTCTTAGCCTAATTTTTAATTTTTTAACCCCTTACTTAGACATACCATTAGTGATCAAAACATCTGGAGAAGAAGGGAGGCTGGAAAGTCGTATTCAGCAGCAAACCAGCAAAGGAGAAACAACTTCTTCTAGGAACAATACCTTTTTAAAGCTTTCCTTCAACTCATATTTCCACTCCTTTTGCCTCTTTTGCTGCAGTTTTGCAATCTCAGCTCTGCCAAAGCTTTTTGTTTGGAGTAGCTCTGGACACGCTCACTCTCATGGCAAACGAGCCCCTTGGCCTGTGCCACCGGTGTTTAACAGTGCTTCTTTCCACACCTGGCATCCCTAGAGATGCTTGGTTTCAACAGTGCAGGTTTTCCTAGCCATCTAAATTAGCCCACAGCAGACAAGTTATGATGTGCTTATTAGTCGTCTGAACGCACAGGTACACTGCTAGTGCCAAGCTGAAAATCTCACATATCAAGATGGTAAGAAACAATTTAAAGGCAAAGGCAAGTGACCTAAACTGACATTCAGATTGAACAGCTTGTCGCAGGTCAGTTCTGACTGGCCAGGCGTGCAGCAGTCGCTTAGACAGAACTTAACACAGGTCTACCATTAGTGTGTTCTTAGATAATAATTACTTATTTTAAATCATGATGGCTTGGCAGAGTCCCCTGTTGGTTTTGGCTCTGCAAATCTTCTAATAAATGAATGTCATGGCAAGGTGTTTCATGGGAACAGCAAAGCAGAGGTGATTATTAGAAAAGCACCAGTTCCCACACGTTTACCACAGTGCTGCCTGGTTTTCAACTCCAGCATAACACATAAACCCTCAAAACTCTCCTTTCATCTGTGGCTCAGAAACCATATTTCCAAAGGCCCCTGCAACATATAAATCACACATGAAAACTTACAGAAAGCAGAGTGCTACTGGACATGTATATGTCCCTGGGAGCCCCAGGACACAGCACCATATCAGCCATAGCAGTCCTGATTCCTCAGTTCCTCCCCATGGTGCTCCCTCTCTCCCTTCCTTTTTCTTGTTAGAAGCATTTGAAATCATCTGCAACATGGCAATGGGAAAACGATGCTATCAGCTATTTGCATGTAGCATCATTCCAGGCTTAACATCCCATAATGTCTTGTGTAAGAACCAAGGTAAGGTCAACTTCCAAGCCTTTCTTACCATGTGGGACCTAAAACTAAAATTAGTCAGTGAAAATCTGGACATAGCAAGATATCACTCCATACAACATACTCCACTGAGCCTGGTGGAGATTATGAAGCTAATCGTGTGCTGCATCCAAATCCGGATAAAGCTGAAGAAGCTTCCTATCAGTATATGTACAATCTGAACTGGAACTGTCCATCCCACAGGCCAGCTGCACTGGGTTTTCTAAGTTGTGTTTTAAAAAATACTGCATGTCGTAAAG
The DNA here is from genome assembly GCF_003259725.1 of Athene cunicularia. Taxonomy (NCBI): domain Eukaryota; kingdom Metazoa; phylum Chordata; class Aves; order Strigiformes; family Strigidae; genus Athene; species Athene cunicularia. The sequence goes on along the minus strand of NW_020799110.1, from coordinate 13,475,218 downwards.
CTCCCCAAGAAAAAGTGTTTTCTGCACTATATGAATCGTGGCGGTACAGTTGCAAAGTTCAAACTCTGTCCTCCAGCTTGAATTTATGAACAAGGATCAGCTCAGAGCTTATCCTTAGGCTTGGCTCTGCCTCAGGATCTTCCTTCAGGACTGCTCTGTCCATATGCTCCCTCATCTTTTCCCTTGAGAACAGGGGGTACACAGGAGACAGCAACCTGCCGTAGTGAGCCAGCAAAATCCAAATTCAGCAAGAGGGTGGGATGTTTCTGGCAAAGAAGAGCCATGTCAAAGCAGCCTCCAACATCTCCCTGCCAAAAAATAATTTTGGTACCCCTCACCTTGCTCTGCGCTGATTTATTTCTGCAGCGAGGGGAGTTCTCCATGTGCTTATTAACTATCTCCAGGAGACCTTTGGCAAATTACATTGCCACCTTTCTCCTTGAGTGCATCCCACTGAAATCTGTATTCCTGTCACCTGCCTCCACCTTTCTTGGTGGCAGCTACTCTATTCAGCTGCTCTTTCACTTTGCATTCCTGTTAGACTAGCAGTATCTGCATAATATCTTTGGGGGAAAAAAGCTTTTGAAATACCGCTTTTGTTTTAATGACAGAACAGCATATGCTGTCACTCCTCCAAGCATTTTCTAAGTGGTGATAATGCTCTCAACTTATTTAAGTACAGTATTTTTCCATCAAGGCTCTTTGTGTAATGATGCTCTCACCTCATTATCTCTCCGTAGCGGTGCTAGCAAACGAGGTGCACAGAAGCCAAAGTGATACAGGTTGCAACTCAGACAAGAACTAGTCAGGGATGGTAACAGACCCAAAAAGCTGGATCTGAAAATAAACCAGGAGAATCTGAGGTTAGGACTCTTTGGAACAGTTACAAAGACAACCAACACAGCCTGGACTCACTGTCCTTTTACATTCTGTGCACAAGAAACGCCTTTGTTAGAGGATGCTGTTTGCAGCAAACCACTGAAGCCACACAACTGCCTTCTGTGCCGTGTGGTGGCTGGATATGGAAGTGACTTCAGATAGCGGGCAGGCTCCCATCGCCAGCTCACCATATGCTTCCTGCCCAGCGCAGTCAAACTGAGATGCTCTGTCTGATCTGCGGACCTGCACGCAGTGCTCTGCACAGCGGCTGCCCGCCTCTGCTGCCAGCACGTGGAGTGACTTCCAACAGTCAAGGGGTAGAGGTGTCCACGGCTGAAGTTAAAGGCTGTGACATCTACCCTGCTGGTTGTCACACAAGAAGAGACCAGACCTGTGTTTGGGTTCGTACCGCTGACAGAGGAAGCGCTGTCACCCCCCGCCAGCACGCCTGTCACATGCACGCAGGCAGGGACCACTGCCTGTGACCTGGCCCTGGACAAGACATGTGCAGCACAGAGAGCAAAGGGCAGAGGGTTGGTCACAAGATAGAAGAGCTAAGAAGCCATCTCCACATTGCTGCCCGAAGAGCTTCCCATGGCTCACTTGTGCACATCTCCCACTTGACAGCATCTTTCTGCCTCTTCTCTCACAGTGAGAGCACCTGTGACTCCAGATGGTATCTGCTCCCATGTGAGTCCCACTCAGCGTGCTCGCACACATGTTTTCACTTGTTTTGTTTAGATTTGCAATATCATCCCTGGCTGGACAAATGCAAAGTGACTCATTGGCAAAGACTTTTAAAAATTATTGAATTATTTACTTACTTTAATACAGATAGGAACCTGCTCATTAGCTTTGATGACATCTGACCATGGTTGATTTGAATCAAATCTGCCCTTTGAATTCAAAACACAGACAGAAACGACAGCAATAACAAGACCCAGAAACAATGTTTGTCAGTCCTAGGCCTGATCAAAGAAGCACAGGGCATGAACAAGCTTTCCTGCAGAGGGATTGCTCGGAGCACTCAGTGTTGCTTTCCCTTCCCATGCGGACAGCAGATACTCGTTGCCCCATTGATTACAGGAATGAATACGTAGAGCGTGTGCAACAGCTCTAGAAAATCCCATTACACACATGAAAATATCAGGCATCAGAGAGGAGGATATTTCTGCATCCTCTTAAAATAAAGCCAAGGAATCCCCATAACCTACCATGTACATTTACATTCCCAGATTTGTTTCTAAATGAAGGTGGACATCACCAGGTCCAACAAACTACAAATACCCCAGCTGGGCTCTGGTATGCAGGTGACACCCCCTCTCAGCCATGCAGCTGGCTCTAGGTCTTTCATTTATTTCAGAAAACAGTTGAAGTATAAAACTGAAGACAGAGACTGGAGGAGTTCCAAAGGCCTCAAAATGTCACCCTTGTTATTAAAGCAAAGAGTATGTAGGGCACAGGGTAAGAAAAGGACAACAGTTTTTTTATGAAAGAATCAAATTGCTTTTGCCTTCTCCAACTGTTGCCTGCAGCTTTGTTGACACTTCCACTAATAAAATGTCAGCAACATGCTGGACATGCCTGGAAGCAAACCTGCCTGTTGGGGAGATGGGGTTTCCTCCAGCTGAGTCCCAGTAAGGAAACTTTCCCACCCAACAGTTGCTTTTGGATGTGCTGCCCACATCAAAGATGATGATTTAGGAGTGAGGAAAGGAAGGTGTAGAATGATTGGAAGTGGTGCTGGGATTACCACCCCCAAGGGTCTCTTTTGCAGGCAGCTGTAGGCTGATGAGGAAGAAACAGCCACATCCATCCCCCCAGGGGTGATGATCAAAGAGGCAGTTCCTCAGTTTAGAGGAACATCCAGTTTGGATCTGACAGACAGAAGTAGCAGTTTCTGACACTAGAAAAAAATTCACGGTCTGGAAAGGATTTGGCTCAGACTGGTACTGGCAAAGCTGCAAGACCCAGAGATGGAACAGACAGGCAGTGCAGGGGAGCTGGCTGAAGGCAGGAAAAGATGCTCTGAGTATGTTCTCAAATGGGGTCACTCAGAATTAACTTTTCCCATTTGCTCTGCACGTGTCCTTATAGGGTTTGTCTCCCTCAAGGAGTTCCAAGACAGGTGCCAAAGGAAGGTATAAGTTTTGCAAAGATGCCTGATCTGTTGTCCAGACCATCCAAGAAAAGAGATGATTGATTTTTTTCTTATCTATTCACAGTACACCTCCCCCTAGGTAGGAAGTCTCCCCAACTGTGTGATGCTCAGACAGGACTCAGAGGTGGAGTAGATGGGCTCCTTTCCTCTCCTACAAGCGCCCTTGGGTGACAGCAACACCAACTCCCTGTGTGGGAAGCACAGCACCAGCAGGTCCTGGAGACGCCATGAGTGCATTGGTTCACTTCAGGGGTTTATGGCACATAATTAAAACAAGTAAACCATGCTACAATGGAAGCCAAAGCCTCCTAACAGGAGCTGGTGTTTGGTTTTAATCAGATGGTAATGCCTGCAAGTGCAGTTCACCAAACCCACACTGAATTGCCCCTTTACTGTCAGCCCTACCAGGAAAGAGCTTTTTGCACCTTTAGCTGATGAACTGAACAACCCTGAGTGAGAGAAACATCAGAGATTATTCCTCCTATTCTTCCAGCAATACTCCTGGGTAAATCCCAGACCTGAAACCCCTTCCAAACAGCCAGGGTCCCCCAAAGCCGACCTCTGCATAGGTGGTTGGTACCTCACATGAGCCTGGACCTTACATATGTCCACAGTCCGGGCCACTACATAACACCCTGAGGAAGATTATAAAAACTTCATCTGATTAATTCATGTCTTGCTGCAGACATGTTCCAGGTACATGGTCACAAACAATCTCCAAGCAGAAGGAGAGGGGTGCCAGAACACCTGCCAGTTTCCAAGATCAATTTTAGAATCCTAGATGTATAGTTTTAAGATGCATCTAAAAGATCTGCACATAAAACACTCTTGATCCCTTGAGTCCAGCGACTGAGTCCTGGATATTATATGTAAATTACAACTTATCAGCATAACACCCAAATGCAGCAGTTTCAGTTTAGGATTGCACAGTCTGAACAGTTGAAAGCAGCTCCAGTCCCTCGCCTGCAGCACAGGATGCCTCAGTGGCTCTGACCAGTTGCTCCTGCAAACATTTAAAGATGTCCCTGTCAGGAGGACTGTGGTCTTCAGCCACCTGTGCACATACACTGATTCCTTCTTAACTGACAAGCTGAACTCTTTGTATGGGAGATGCTTTAGTGATTACAGCCATAGATCAGAGAATATTTAACGCTTCTTTTTCAGATAGTGGAAAGCAATACTTGTTTTCCCAACACAGAGATCTGTGACTCTGGGACTGTGCCGCTTGGGTTCCTCCTCCATGACCACACATCGAAGTTGAGAGCACGGAAGGTGAGCTCTTGTGCAGCTCAGCTCAGGAGGGAGCAGACCTGCAGGAGCAGCTCCCCGCCAGCATCAGGCGGCAAGAGTCTGATGGTCCCCGAGCTCTGGACTACTGAGCAGCACCAACTTGTGCTTGGGTTGATCCTGTGGCAGAGGGAGAACAGGTATGTGTGAGGCACTTACATTGAGAACAAGTCACCTTTGTCTGCTCAGCCCCTGGGAAACTCTCACCCAGGCAGGCAGCAGACAAGGGCCTCTTAGTAACACGTTCCCATTCCCTCCTTCAAGTGGTCCTTGCTGGCTCAGAACAAAAGTAGCCAAACGAGCAGCCAAACACCCCTGCTTGAAAGGCAAAAAGATAAATGCCTCTCCACTCGATTTCATCTCACTTCCCCAGTAGGCAAGAGCAGCGATTCCATGTGAAATTGCAATGTGACATTGTGAAAGGTATCAGGGGAGTTCCTTTTTTTTAAAAAAAAAAAAAAAAAAGTGAAAAAACAACCGCCATACCTTAAGAGCGGCTTATCCTTTCGCACGGACAGGCAAGAGGCAGAGCCTGAGTGGCTCAGAGGAGCTTACAGCCAGTCCCAACACCATGAGCAGATCACACTCCCCTCCTTGCTGGGACTTCCCTGCAGGGACTGGGTCCTGTTTCCCAGCAGTGGAGACTGATTACTGCCCTCCATCACTCCCATCTTATACTGGGAAACTGAGGCATGAAAAGACTGATTTTTTATTTTTTTTTTTGTTATCCCTACAAGTCTGAAGGAAGAGCTGGATTCTGCACCAATTTTCATACCTATCTCCTAGCCCTGACACAGTTCTGCAAAACGTCACCTCAGACCATCCCCATCCACAGGGAGTCAGAAACCGGGCTCTGCACTCCAAACAACTTTTCTGGGCACTTTGGTGGGATAAAAGTTTTAAAAGGTGAAATAGCCATATTTCTGAATCACACAGTCTCCTTTTCCTATGGAAGGCACCTGAGTTGTTTTCCAGCCCTTTCTTTTTCTCCCTCTTGGAACTTCTGAAAAAACAGGACATTTATTCAGACAGACAATTGGAAGAACAGCAAGTCCCTGCTAGGTTATGTGACAATTTGCCAGGGTTCTGAGGCCCCTAGGAAATGGTGCAGGGATGATGGATGAAGGTGTGAAACTGAATTGTCACTCCACAGCAGAAGCATTAATCAACTGTCAGGACAGCTGAAGAGTGTGGCAGGGAAGCCTGGAAAACGGGGCACCATGCTGCAAGCAAGGCCCCTGCTTCTGGCACCTCCTGCAGAAGGGAAAACACTCTGGGAGCGACTTCATCTATGCACGAGGAGCAAACGGTCCTGACAATTCCCTGGGCAGTTATTCCTAGAGAAAGCACTCATTCTTGCATTTTAGAGAAATTTGTTCGCAAGCCCCTCTGTGCTTCCCAGAGTCTGTTACCAGCTGTGGTAGGTGACCCTAGCTCTGTCAGTGGGAGAGCTCATGAGCAAGCACCTACTCCACCCCACTTTGTTAAAAGTTTTTATTTCTGGTTTTCTTTAAATTGCATTTTTTTTTTTTTTTTTTTTTTTTTTTTTTTACAAAAAGTTGCAGCATAGTCTTTCTTCTCTTTAAAAATGGAAATTAAATGTTTTGTCAGTTGAAAAAAAACTCCTTTTAATTTGTAGTGAAATTATTTCACAAAGAGTTTTGTTCCTTTGGAAATGTAACTGTTAGTTGAGATCCCTACATCTCAAAAATATTAGCACATATAGAACAAAGCCTGTAGAAGGCAAGCTCAAGACAACTTCTGTGGCCAAGGAGGTTGGCATCCTAGATCCCTATTAAGATTCTCTCTTCTGTTTGCACTTCATTCACTCCTTCCTACCATTCTTTTCCATCTTTTCCCCAAGGTCACACATCTGTAGCTGTCCTCAGAGAAGTGGATGTAGCATTCCCTCTAGCCTGTAGACTTAGATCTGTGGTGCACTAAAATAACATAGCCTGTGATTGATAAAATATTTGAAAACCTTTTCAGGACAGATTCACATTCAAAATTCCCGTTTGAAGAACAGAAGGGACAAAACCTCAGTACATGTCAACATCAAATTCCAGCTTTTGTTTGGTGAACTTAACCCAGATTGTTAACTCAGCTGATATCCACTGCTGCAGGCTCAACCCTGTTCCCTTGATGTTGTGATTTCAGTAGGACCATAGGAACAGACATCTCCTGCATATTTTTATAACATTAAGAGAACTCTTTGCACATACATTAATAACAAGAAATTGTCAGATCAAAAGCCAGGAGTCATGTTGCTGAAGTTCTGGGTTTCACGGCACATCTGGTATCCCTGAGTTAGGAGAACAAGCTTGACATCCCCTCATCCAATGATACTAAATTTTTCTGCTGGGCCTTGAAAGAGACATGAAGCATCAGATCACCACAGCTGACAGGTTTAAGTCATAAACATCTGCTGAGCACAGCCCAGAAGGGATAATAGTGTTCAGAAGAGAGATTAGCAGCATCTCCTGCTCTCTGGCCTGGAGTGGTTCTTACTTGATGCAAAAATGCTCTGGTCTCAGGCACACCCTGCACACACAAACCCAACACAGAGCTACCATTTCTCTTTCTCATGACTGTGTTTTGGAGAATATCTGCAGCCTGGTAAATTAGCCTGGAGGGATCAAGGAAAGGCAGCCCTGGCAGACACCAGTGTGCAGTGCACAGTCTGCCCCTCGCTTGTACCATGCTGGTCAAACAAGCCTGAACTCCTAAGTAATCTGGAAAATTTTGAAGTGGCAGCTTCTGCAGTGTCAGTTTCCAGAAAAACTTAAAGCCCAACCTGATGAAAGTGCTGTGAGGAAGGCACAGATGGTGGAAATCCTCCCCCAAAGGTTCAGCAGGGGTCTCATGAAAGTATTCCAAGGCAAAAGTGACAGCTCATCATTGCTGCCCCGGTGAGCTAGGAAAAGTGCTGCCAGATGGATACAAATCCTGTGAGGACTCCTGAGGTTCTGCTGCTGCCCTCCTTCGAGCGAGTCCTTCCAGAGCAGTCCTATTCCACACTTGCATTAATGATGTAGGCCATGACAAACAGAGTGAAATCATGGAACTTGCAGACCACACCGGGAGACAACTTCCAATTCAGTGCTCAACAAATTCCCCCAACAAGAAATTTCAACTTTATGTCTGCTCTTACCATCTCACCACTCCTCACCAAAAAACCCATATAGTTTGCATTTTGCCTTCATCATGTGGCCATGAAGGAGGTAGATCAGGGTGTTCATTTTGCATGTATAACGCAACCTACCTACCAGGAATAGTCCTGACAGTCCTGGTTCAGTTGTCCACAGCCCTGTTCAGTGGAAGTCTGCAAGGCTGCTGAAGCATATAGTTCTCTCAGTGTCAGGCTCATTCAGTAACTAGATGAGAGATGGAAAACCCATGTGCCAAATGAATGGATTCCATGGTCTTGAGCCAGCCTGGAATAGCTGGAAGGTAAAGAAGGGATAGTGGATATTATAAAGCTGCCAGCAATGTTTTCTGTGAGATATGTAAAATCAAAGATAAAAATGTGGAGCTGAGAAAGTATGAGGTGTAAATACCAGCAGATGGTGGGGGAGCTCCAAGATTTCCATATGGGACATGCAAAATTTGATAGGAATGACCAGTTGTTTCTACCTCCATCTTCAGCAATTAATTGCATACCATTCAGCAGAGAGGTCTGCTCCTTCTCTTTTCTTCGCTGCCAGTCTTGCTATTAAATACAATACTTAAACTCCAGGGTGAGAAGCAGCTGCAAGAGAAGTTTCCCTTGCTAAGCCACACCACACAGAGACAAAGGAAGTGTCTGTCTGAAGGAATTATCACAGCAAGCAAAAGACTAATGGGGCCATTCATTATCTTTAATTATATTCATCATCTTCTGGTGATTAGAACACAGTCATAAATTAAGATACATTTAAATCTGGTACATTTGAATGAACTGGGTATCCTTTGAATATCTTATGGGAAGTGAATTTGTTCGGAGTAATGATGCTGTCACCTTGACATGGCAGAAGGATGCTCTAGTGTGTCAGGAAGCTCAGAGGGCCTTGTGGTACACTAACAGTGCAACTAGGAGAGGAAGGAATCAGCCTTTGCTTTGGTTTCTCACGGCTGAAGCTTCTGAGAGCTTAACTCCCAGTTGTCATCAATTTATTGAGTACTGAAACAGAGAGCACAGCACTTTGTACTCCTGGAATATCTTTATCTTCCCAGCACAGGGGGTGCAGGATGGGACTCCCTCCATGGAATTAGCTCCCCTTGTGTCCACGGGGTGATGAATTCATACATAGCTATATACTTGCATAAGGGTTGCAGACCTGGAGCTTTTAGTACACTACACTCATGTACCTTAGGAATGGGAATTCACATTAAGTCCCAGCCCTTCTAAATCCCTCATATATTAATGGTTGCACCGTAAATTAATCCAGTGGGAAGGACTAAGAGTTCGTGGCTTGAGCTGATCCTGCTGAGGAATGAATGAATGAATGATAGGGTACATTCTTCCCCAGCATTTACTCCATTTCTATGCACCTCTAGGTCTTCAGAGAAAACTTAAGCAAGTTACTTCCTGGAAAGAAAACCACAGGCACAGTTTTTGTGCTTCTCCCACATTTTTACACTCCTCCAGTCATTAGCAGAGCTCACAGAAGACAAGCAGCGAGCTGTGGTGCCTCCTGCAATTCACCCAGGGTGTCAGAGCACCCGTGTTGTTTCTAGCACCATGCCTATGGTGACCACATCTGTACGTGGCTCAGAGAAGCTAATACACCTGCACCTTGGGATGCTCGGTTTTACTCTCTGGCATCTCAGTGAAAACCTGCAGGTATTGTAAAAGATGACCCTATTTGCCATTAGAGAGCAGGTCTACAACATTATCAGCTATGCATTGCATCTAGAAGTTGGCCAAGTGTAAATATTGCTGGATTTTAATGTGGGTTAAGGCACACAGATAAAGTATGTCAGCTTAACAGAACACTCTGATATCAGCTGATTGTCAGCAATATCAGTGTGCCTGGCTGTAACTCACATGTGTCATGTTACCCTGCATTTGTGGTGAACAAAACCCATGTGCCAGCAAGTCCCTGTGGCTTGGTCAGTCTTGTTTTGTGGAAGAAGTCTTGCTTCTGCCACACAGGCTGTCCCAACCAAGACCAAATGGCCATATGGGTAACCAAAAGTTCTAATGCTATTTGTTCCTAGATACATTTTTTTGATCGACACCTGGAGCACCACAGTGCTTTACACCATCACAAGAGCATACATTAACATACCACACTCCGTATGTCAACAGCCAAACAAACCATTGCTGTTAACCGATCCACCTCTGCCAACACAAACACCTCGTCCCTGGCAGCAAAGAGACATCCTCTTCCCAGATTTGGATTTAGCTACATGCCAGAATTCATCCATGATCAAATTATTCTGAACTGCTCTATAACCGTATTTCCATTTTCATCAGAAAAGATTAGATAGGAAAAGCTTAACCAGTTTTAAAAAAAACCTACATGAAAAGTGATAGCTGATACATTACTTCATAGAGATAAAATGTTCGATCTGACTGGAACTTTTATCTGTGAATACATCTGCAGGGCCAGGATTACTTTGAAACAGGAGGATTTCAAAGCAGCAGCAGTGCTTGGTCTTAGAAGCTGCTAAGAAATTGTTGAGTGCCTTAAAATCTCCTTTATTCCCACCACTGTCAAGAAAAATCCAGTGCAGGTTGCACACATAAAAGCTCATAATGCAATGAACAGAAGCTGAATAACAGCATTGACTCTAAATTTAAATTATTTTAAGCAATTACAAAGAAAAACAGAGAAGAATAAACAAAGCCAGCCTGAAGCAGAGGTAGAAAACAAATAAATAAATAAAAATCAATAGAGGTCATTCTCACTTGTTACCCAGTAAAATAAAATACACTAAAATGAAAGAAAAACAAAGTAAATTACAACCAGAAGAACATGATCTTAATAAGAAAAATACTCCAAAACATTTCCTAATAAAAGTATTTGAAATCAATAAATGCCTTCAGAGCAAATGCATACGGCTTTCTGTGCCGATTTATGTGATGCACATCTGGCTTTATCTGACATCTCACACTGAGGTCCCAGAGTTTCACTGCCAACCTCAGTGATGTAAGACAGAAAAAGAGATTCCAGGCTGTTGTAGGTAACAGGAAAAAAATTTAAGTCAAGATTTAGTCCTTCAAAAGCCCCAAACAAGGCTGTACACTAGGCACTCTGCAGTACACTGTCCTGTGCTTAACGTTGGGCCTGGGTAATAAAGAATAAATTTCTTTTTATTTCCTCCTAGTTACGTATTTTCTATATATTTTAGGTTTATTTCTTTAAACTGATGTTTTCTGAAAGGAACATTTAGCAGCTACTAATGAACTATAGAAGTAAATCTTAAAACATACTAAACTGTTTCTAGAATAGACTATATCTTTGTTAATCTATGTGCTTTTCTTTACCCTAAGTCAGAGGCTGATGACCAGTCCACATACATTTTTAAATTTATGTTACAGAAGAAACAAGAGCTTTTGGAGGGAGGAATGATATCCATTTACCTGAATAAGGTACCAGATATAAATGCCACTGAGATTCATATAGCAACACCTTTAATTTTTCAGAAACACTTGACTATTTGTAGCAGAGGTTGAGTAGCTATAGTAAAATGTCACTTTTCATGACAGCATGCTGTAAAATTCTCCCTTCTCCCCTCCCCAGAACAGATCTCCCACAGCGTCATTACACTGCTGTCTAGCCCGTGTACACTGGATTGTTTTCTGTAACTGAACATGACCAGGAAAGTTCGAAAAGCCACTGATTATTGAGCAGCTATAGGGCAATGACTCTTTTCACACCCACAACTAAAAAACCACCACTTTATTTTCAATTCATGTAAGTAATCAAACCATAACTATGACCCCACAATATCTGAAGATGAAAGCATTCGTCTGATCTAGGCACAAACTTCCTCCATCTTCGTTAAGACACCTTTATGTCTTTGTTGTTAGCTATTTGAATGAAGTTTGGGGCTGTAGTTTGGATCTGAATGTGCAATTTGAGATTAACAATGCATTTATATTTCCTATTACACATCCTACATACATTTAGCCTCCGAACATGATGGCATCCTTAATTTTCTCTGCTACATCTCATGGTTAGGCTGTTTAAATTCATTTGAAAAAGTCATTAGCTTTACATTAAGGATTGCTGTGGCATCTGGCAGATGATCTATAGAGGGAAATTGTGTTCGTATGGAGCCCCATCATCAGTGCTCATAGACTGCGAAACATTATTTAAAAGAAGGGCTGAACTAATGGTACTTGACACTTAATACCCGTCTGTGATCATCAATGAATCACACAGTGCATTATCAACGTTAACTTTCATAAGACCCCCATGGAGTAGGTAAGTAGGATTACTGAGACTGCCAAGATGGGGAAATGAGGCATAGATACTGTAGAGAAGAAACTGGGTTACAGATAAATCGTATATTTAGGCACGTGAACAAAAAAGAAATTAGCTCAAGTCTCTGTTTTTCATCTACTGCTTGAAACATAAACCCATCCTCCTCAGCCATCCGTCTGATATCTGAAGTGCCTGAACTGACATGGAGGGGACAAAATTTTAGGATTCTCTCAGCTCCAAGGTTTTAGCTTCATGTAGGCACCCAACCAGCAAGGCATCTCAACAGAGAAGAGTAACAACCAACCTCGCCAAGGCTGAGGCCAGCAGAGCTGATTACCCTCCTCTCCCCTGGCAGTAAGTCAGGAGCTAACTCGGAAGAAAAAGCGCTGCTGACAAGGATGTTATCAGCAGCACTGGACTGATGAGCCTTGTCATCTCCATCCATTACAGCTTTGATCAGGAAACAAAATCTGCATCCTGCAAGCCCACAGACATACAGGGAGAAGACATAGATGAAGGCTGGCAAGAAAACATACACTTTTGCATTATGGGCTTTTTTTATGCCTATTTCTCTATTTTTATGAGCACTAGGAAGATAATTCCTGACTATTTCATTCATCCACACTTCTGTTTGTTACAAATATTTTTATTAAGTCAGCAGAGCAAGGATTATAAGGAAAAATGAGACAGTTTAAATGCTCCATATTACAGAGAACAATAAAAAGATGTTTTAAGTTTCCTGGTTTTATAAAACACAATGGACCATGCCCACTCCTGAGACCAGTTTAAACACACTGCACCCTATAATATGTTTTACTTAATTATCCATATAAAAGTCCTATTGGTATGTTAGTATTTCCAGAAACATTTTGCATTAATGCTCAATTTTACCTTCAGTTTGGGAAAGACACAAGAGTCTCTTAGAACTAGTAACACTTGTGTTAGTGCATGTCTCTGTCCCATATTTCCAGCATAGCTGAAACAGGTCCTCCTCTTCATAAATACTGCCCAGGTTTGTCCCAAAAGTTTCTTGTCCAACCCCCCATAAGGATGGGTTACCCACTTTCAGCAATGAGTAATTGCTGGGTTGTCACTACCACAGAATTACCTGTACATCATTTTCTACTGGGACAGGATTTTCCCAGCAAGAAAGCCAGCAGGATACAAGAACTTGGAGCAGGTACACCCTGCCATGATGTAAGAGTTTTTTGGTTTTTTTTCCCTCCAGTAAAACTTCTCTCAATTTGTTCTACCATCCAGGTTTGGAATTCTTGAGAACTAACATTAACCTCCAAAAAAAAAAGTCAATTTTTGATAGTAAGCTTCTGCAGATGAACTGTATTTTTCACCAAATAAACAATAGAACACCACTCCTCTGGACTTTCACCAATGGCTTTTGCAAAGGAAACAATCCTCCTCCTTTTTTACCAGTAAATAATACAGGCAATGAGTTCCTCACACACTAAAACTTTATCTCATTGGGTTTACATATATTATCTTATAGACACATCTTATGTGTCTAAAGACAGAGGATAGCTCTGCACCTCTTCATGGCCCAGTCACTAAGCTTCTGCTTCAAATAATAGAGTGCTATGGTGTACTCTGGAAGCCATAAGCTCAGCAGACCATTCTGGAAAGCTGGTGATGCTCTAAACCTAGCTTGACGTTGGTAGAAGAGACTTTGAAAAGAAGTCAAAGCAAGGGTGCAATACAGGATTGGGAGTGATTGTTCCCCAGCGTTTAGATCTGGCAGGCAGAGCCACGTCACACAGGTCATGCAAAATCCTGTTTGCATTCAGTTCAGCAGCATGGGATCTTAGGCCATACCTGCACAGAACAGGGAAAGCCACCCAGGATTAATATTCATTCTTAACTAACAAGGTGGCATAAAAGAGACAAGACCTGATGGAAAGCCATCTATAGCTTGAGGCCTTCTCTTTCCTAAAGAAGTTAAACATGACAATACAAAGCTTGGCATTGTATCACTGTCAAATTAGGCAACCCAAATCGAGGAGGGTGACCAAGCTCCCACGTTAGTAACGGATTTTGGAGGAGGGCAACAGGAGTTAAACAAGCAATAAGCGATGCTATAAAAAATGCAGACACCATTTTGGTATGAGGGTAAACAAAAACAGAGGAGTGGAAAGGAGCTGAGGCAATGAAGGTTTTTCAATCAGTGGCTGAGGGACACAGTTTATTAGCCTGACAATAAACCTTGTTTGCTGACCATTTGCTGGTGAGATTCAAATTCAAACGCGTGGATAGAATACAGCACATACTGCTGCTGCTCAGTTTAATACTGCAGCATGTTGAATTAACCCCATCACTACTTGCTGTACATCCCACAAACAACTTTTACCAGCAATTACAAAACTTGATCAAACATTTGAATCCAAATTTTGGATGCACAAAATCCAAACTGCAGTTATTTACAGGAAACAAAAAAAACAGGAAGAAGCTACAGATGTTCAACTTTGTCCTTTAGACCAATGTTTTTATTGTATGCACTGTGATCATGTTCACATCATCCTTCTCTCCAAAGAGCTTTAAGCAAGACTAAAAAGCATGTTTCATGCAGAAAATACTGTGCTAAGTGAGACTCTGGAGTACACTGCCTAAAACGGTAGGAAGGACCTTCCTTTTAACTACTAGTTTTACAGAGATTTTGAGGTACGTGCACTGCCTGCCTCCTGAGAAGGAAAATGTTTGCTCCAGTGACAACAGATATTCTGCTGTAGTTCTGGGTCCAGGGAGAAGAGGAGGTCAAGAAACACAAGGACAGATACTCACCATTGCATCCCTTTAACACTGTAATGTGGAATAGTGCTACTCTCAGTTCTCATCCTTCACCCTGCCTCCTCTGCCTCCTCTCAGACATAACACTAGAGCTGTGTCTTGCGGAGAGAAGACCTTGCAGAGCACCTCCAGCATAACAGCCCAACAGATTATAGGAGAGACAGACAAAGGTTGGACAAGGCTGGTTTATGGGTGTAATTTAAGGGGTTTCTGGCAAGGTATATTTCTACCAAGGTTATTCATATAATTCACTAGTGCAAAAGACAAGCAAAAATTCAAGTTCCTAGAGGTCCAAGAGATTTTTTATTCTAACCTATTTCATTTTCTTTTTTTTTTTAATCACCAAGGGAGGGGAAAGAGGGTGTTTCAATCCTGAACTATAAGGCTGACTTAGAGCTGGTGGCTCAGTAATTGGTATTTATGGCTCAGAATGCATCGCTAACACACAGGTGGGAGACTGATATTTTCATCACTTCTTACTTTGCTCTCAGCTTTGCAGCTATTTCATGCACTCTGAGTTTGTCAATTACCTTCCTGAGCTGGGACGGTGTGATTTGGTTTTAATGCACATACAGCGAGTTTTAATAGCCTGTTTTGTTTTTTGCATTTTCAATTTCATAGGGACAGATTCAGGGACAAATATACCGAGAAGACTGAGAGGGGACAGAGTCTTGGTAAACACCAAAAAGACTTCTTGGAGCATCATCTCACCCCAGAGTGTTAGGTATCCAAACTGGCTCTGCAAGCTCTGCTCCACTTGGTCTGTGGCCTTCTGCTTCTGGTGGCTGTTAATCTATTATGCAGCTCTCAGTCTGTGAGCTTTGCCATTCTGGGGAGTGGAAGTGGTGCTGGGGGGTGGTACAAATACCTTACAATGCTGAAACATGAAAACTGTAGGTTGGATGGAAGGAGATATTACTGGAAGGGTTCACAGGATAAGCGTGCAAAGTCAGTCCAGGAAAAGGTGTCTTGACAGAATGCTATGAACATAGGATGAGATCCCAGTATGAACCAGGAGGTGTGAGGGCAGCTCTCATGAGACACATTCTGCTAATTTTGCAGTCTGCAGCCCTGGATGTAGGACTTGTGAGGAAGTCAAATAGCATCTCATCTATAATTCAATCCTCTTTCACTTTGTTCTGGATTCCTAGAGTCCCAATTTCCCCAAAAGATATAATACGTCCTGCCTGAGGGCAGAGGTACCAATAAATTGAAAATGTCACCATTTTGTCATATTTGTCACTTTTGGCAGCAGCATACTCAGAATAGGGAAAGGAAATGAATGGATCAAGTGCACAACCAGCCAGAGCCCACAGCATACACAGAGGCTGCTTGGGAAGATGTACACCTCTGGGTGAAATACCAGTTCTCAAAGTCATTGAAACTAGTCAGATAACACAGATAAATTCTTAAGTACACATTATAATGTAAAAGACAGGCCCTATATGGCTGTAATTACTATGCCAGAAGCATAGAAGAGGTACTGGAAAGCCAGATCAATGAGCATTCCTGGGATTTCTCAGTGTTAAGGATGGAAAACGAAAGGGCTTGTTATAGGAGAGATAGAAAATAAAGTATTTCAGTGAATAGACACAAAATTTCCTGTAAATAGGCTGCTGGAATAACCCAAGCAGAATAAGCCTCAGTTTCAACTGAAGCATGAAAGTCAATAATCTTCACTGTAACCTTTCTAAACTCTTTGCTTTTCTATCACATATACTGAGGCTGAAGGGAGCTAATTTATTCAAGGTATGTGTGTGTCTATACTCGTTATATATAGCAGAGTACTCCTTCAAAGAGAACTAGTTACTCAATAGTCTGTCTCATGCTCAGCACTAGTAATGTTTAAGGAAAGTGTCATTTATGTTAATTGAGAATTTTGCCAAAACCAGGAAAGACACAGTTGCCCTTCCTAAGAAATTGAGGTGTTGAATGGTGAAAGATGGTCCAAATTACTTTTTGCCTCTCGATTATTTGTCTGTAAAGACTCTTAAAAATCTGTTTCTCACATATGTATTGCAATTTTATAACCTACTTTATAGCTATATGCACTGTACATTCAAAATGAAATTGGGAATATTTCTTCCTAAAAGCTATTTCTATAGATGCCAAACTCACCCGTTCTGCCTTTGTCCTTTAAGTTTCTTTGCAAGTGAAAAAGTGCCTGAGCAGAGCAGATCATCCTCAGAGGGCTGTGTCTAGTTCCAAGTTGTGTAATTACTTCAGATAAGTTGGTTTATCCCTGATGGAGGAGTTCGTTGCAGTCCATGGAAGGTGCCTTTCCATCTGGGCATCATTTAATAGATACTCCAGGCTAAGGCTTGCAGTTTCAGAACTGCTCTAATTTTTGCTTCACAGTAACGAGACTGTCAGAATAATTCTTATCTCTGTAGAAATAATCTCTCTCGATCAGTGCTACACAAAAGGTAAGACTGTCACTCACTGAGCCTCTCTCATACAGGGGCTAAACTTTTAGTGATAGGATCAAATAGAAAAAGCCATTAAGGGCAGCAGGCTTGCCCCTATCAATGGAGGCCTTGCTCTTAATAAATTGTTTCCAGGCTGTTACTCATTCATCTTACTAACCATGACACAGGCACTTCTCGCTCTTCCTTAGGAAAGGTTACTTCAGACAGGAGTTTTCCAGGGAGCTAACAGGTCTGTCATATCCTCTCTCAATGAATGAGTACCCTGCTATATAAAACATTCAGCTTGATCTCATAAAGGCAGGATGATTATATGCTCTGATTTATTCCAAAACAGAAGTACCCAGCCTAGGTCCAGATATAAAAACAGTAAAACAAACAAACAAACATTTGAGCCAGAGAGAATATCAGAACAAAACCCAAATCTCTTGGCTTTCTAGATGAAGAAATTATGAAACTGAGTTTCCACTGCAGAACAGGGATGTTTCCATCCTTTCTAGAATACTACGCAGTTAAATTCCTTCACCTGTGGGAAATGCTCAGATGTAGTGGCAATGGGGTCTACATAAAACAGGCAAGCACATCTTGAGCTTATCAAGTTTATTGCAAATTATTAATTTTAAATAAAGTAGATTTATGATAAACACTGACTGAAGTAGGAAAAGACCACAACTGCAGTACAGCACATGCATCCACAAAGAACCTGCATCAGCAATAAAAGGGAGGAGAAAACTCCCTCTGATTAAGTCTCACTTGAAAAGGCATTTATTTATGGTTGGACACTAGAGTATTTGAAACTACTGATGCAATGCACAGACAACACATATCAACAGTGTTCACAGGCTAAGCTAGCATTTCTTCTACCAGGAGAACAGACACTGCAAGTTAAAAAAAAAAAAAAAATGCTCGGGCATATGTATGGTAATACATGAAATCAATTATTTCAGGACTTCGGAGCAGGAAGAGGGAAGAAAGAGCAGGGATAAGTAGGCTGCTGTTGAAAAATGCTTTGCACAAGACGCAGTGATGGCAAATAGCCCAGTTTCAGTGGGCTAAGCTGTGATCCATAAATAAATATAGATTAAAAATGCAACTGCACATATCATCGGATTTACAAAATAACAAAATTGAACTCATAAATGACAAAGTGTCCATTTCTTTCTTTGTTGACAAGTACAAAAACGCTGTATGCAACCACCTTCTTTGAGCCAATGCTTTTTTAATATTGACACTACATAGGAAACAAGCAGAAAAAGGAGGGCTTCCCCCCACCCCCACATTTTCCACTGATAACCCAGAAGAAAATATATACAGTGGAGGATGTCACATGTGACATACTGACCTAGAAGACCATTGCCATAACTACCTCATGATACACCTCTGCAGTGCAACACAGCTGAGAGAAAGGCAGGGGAGAAGCACACTCCTGATATCCAAAACAGCCAAGAAATATGCAGTTGCCTCTCGGTTAATATGAAAAACCAGAGTGTGTAAGCTCCACAGCCGGAGCTCCCTTTCCCTGAGCTCATCACCAAAATTTATGCATAAAGGTTTTTTGACATTTAGAGCCTGATCCAGAGAGAGTTGAAATTGGTAGGAGCCTGTAGCAACTGCAGCCAGGTTTGGGATGGACTGCAAACACAAAAGCACCGCTGTGCCCAACGCCACACAGCCCAGACCCAGCCAGCTCCTCCGCAGTGCTGGTGTGTGCACAGCACACGCAGAGGGAAGATTGTTGGTGTAGGGTCTATACCCAGTTCTCTGCTCTGTAACACGGATATACTTGCCATTGCGATACCTGTGTGACAGCAGGCAGTCAGAGCCCTCAAAGCGACAAATAAACTTGTAAGTGATAACTCTGTCACACAGCTTAAATTGCTCAACCATTTTTTTAATGCTTACTGGTAAATTGCTCATCAGGCTGTTCTTGCTGGGGTTTTGCCTGATTCAGTTGCCTCTAGTAAGGAGACAAATTAAAACAAGGAGAAACTGAAAATAATGAAAAACGCTTCCCCCAGTTTCCCATGTGATGACTTTCACCCTGTTTTACCAAGTACTTTATAGATGATGACATATTAATTGCACCATGTGCAGGACAACACAAAGCAATTAACACTTCTCATGTGCTTCATGCCTGCTTTCTGTGCCGTTTCCAGGGGGAGTTATGACTTGAAATCTCATGACTAGCATGAAGCCAACTGTAGTCATCACTGATTTTATATTCTTCCACGTCTGCCTAACACCCTGTTCAGTGCCTGCTGGATTTTCTCTTATAGACAATCTGGCAACCTAAAACTGCAGACCTAATTTCTACACATGTAGCGTAAGACCAGTTACCCAACTTCTGGCAGAACTGGGAATTTAGAGGACACCGGAAAATGTTCACTAACCTACCAAAACAAGGGAGAAGGAAGGCAAGAGTTCCAGTCCTGGTTCCTGGCATCACCATGCAACTGCCTTCCGTGCTGTCTCCAAACCTTCATTTCTCTGGCCTCAGTGCCCTTTGATTAGAGGAGCCATTCCCATATTCACCACGCACCCAGCCTGCCCTCCACCTGTGTGCCAAACCGTTTGTGTCACTGCTGTGGCTCTGTAAAACTGGCTAGGAGTATATATACCATCTAACACAGCAGCATCCTGAGCTTTCTTTAGGACTGCAGCATTACTGGAATGCAAATAATACAACAGTATTCTTAGGATGAAAGATATATTTATGAGTTAAAGCATAAAAACCACAGGGAGGGCTGAGCTTTTCTCAGAATCTCCAAATCTGGAGCTCTTAGTATTACTAACAATTTGATTTTATTAACAGCAATAAATATGGGTATTAAATCATAGGTTTTTTTCTGTTACTTGCCATTAGCATTCAGCAGAATCTCCCCCTGGAACTGCTTAAAACCTGCAGGAATAACTTTGCTCCTGTCATTGTTAATGTTTGTGTTTAGGTATTGCAGCTCTTCCCCCAGGTATACTTTCAGCCTATTCTTTGGTACTTCCTACTCCTCCCTACCAGCCTGGCACCAGGACTGAAGGGTCCAGCCACAGACAAATGGGATGTCATTTAACTGGCTGATGAGTTCATTTCCTCCATCGCACCAAGGCTCACGGTCACCATGCTCTGATTTTAACTATGAATAGCGCCTGTGTGGTGCTAACCAAACTCCTCCAACTATGCTAGACTATTTGTTGCAGGTGCTTATTCTCAGCTTGCAAGGCGGGAAGGATGAAGACAGCCATATATGTTAGTCTGTGGCTTTGCTTAGTATAATTTAGGCACTACCAAAGTCCTGGCAAATCCCAAGGAAAGCGAGAGGAAACTCCATTGACAGAGGATTTAGCAAACATGGGCACTATTTTGAACCTCATCATGTGGCTTGTGGCAAACCAGGGACCTGCAGGTAACTCAGGATGTTTAAAATGGCACTTACAGAACCTTCCTATTACGCAGCCCAGAGGCTGCAGTCCAGGTTGCCTGCGAGGTGGTGAACTTCCTCAAAAGGGACAGACACGCAGCCAGAATAGCCTGCCACACATGCCTAAATCAGTACGGATTGCATCACCGCTTGTGTAGGTGTATCCTTTACTTAGCATCCTAAATCTGTAGAAAACAAGTTACCTTGGCACTGGGATTCTGATTGGTAAGACGTGTAAAATTATAAGAAGGGACCAAACTCTTGTGGTCCTTCCCTTCCAAGATGTATTTCAGTTTTAGAAGCTGCAAAGTTTTAAGTGTTAGAAGCAAGACCCAGAAACGTATCTTTTTGTCTCTAGTTCTGATGCTCTGCTTTGCTCTAAATTAATTGGCAAAATCCTTGTATTTGCATATCTCAATGGGGCTTTTATAATTCTCTGCACAAAATTTGGTTTAGAAAGGAAAGCCTGAGAGCCTTTTAAGCTGAGCGGTTGGCAGATGCATAGGACTGTATATAATGTATGCCTATACCATAAAGGCATACATCAGTAGTGGGTGGACTGTATATCTCCCTATGCACTTATTTCTGTTTTGTGGTTATTTTAAAATAAGAAATAGCATTTAAAGGAGCTGACTGCCTCAGGCTGGCAAAAATTTACAGAGCTTACTTGAAATGTTTTTGCTTAACAGCAGAGAAAAAAAAATAAAATCATGCATTTGAAAATGAAAATTTCACTCATCCCAACCCTAGTGACCTCTTCTGGGTATTAAGATGCTATTGGCAGACTGCTCTCTTCAAAAGAGAAACGTTGGCTTTCCACAACAGCAGAATGGCATTTGGTTTTGTGTCAGGAGTAATGGCATTTCTGAGGGACAGATTGATTTCATACAGATCAGAGAAAATAACAGCTGGCCACATACACCAGTGATGCCAGAACACCCAAGTACCAGTGCCCTGAAGGGGAGGGAAGCAAGCGTCTTAGTCTCAGGGCTATGTCTTAGATCTGGGGACAGAAGGCATCCTGGTTCTGAGGGCCAGAGAGCAGTGAGCTGCAGCCATACAGAGATGTTACAGAGATGTTCTGACTAGTCTGTGAGGGTTATTGGAGTTCTGACACATGGAGAAGAGCCAGCACAGAGCCCTGACACTTATAGTGGGGCTGCAAGGTTGAAACTCAGCATCTGCATCTCTCCCCCCACCCAGGCAGATCCTTTACTTTATAAGGATAGGAGAGGCAAGTTTCACCTCAGGGAACATGCATCAAAGAAATACTTTCTTGGACAAACAGTTCTAGGAATGCAAAGTCAACCAGCTGGGAATCCAATAGATAGGAGGACTGAAATCCTCCTATCTATTCTCCCAAGGACAGAGCTGGCTTTGAAAATCTTTAAGAATAAAGAAATATAAAACAAAATGTCATCATATCTCCAGGCCACAGAACAGGCCACCACAAAGCCACAGAGTGAGAAAAAGAGAAAAAAAAATATCCATTAAACTGAGGTCTGAAGAGTGCCCCTGAGCTTCAATTCATAAATATCTCCAAGATCTTTATTAAAAACAAACCCCATTGCAAGCCTTCTGTGTCTGCTAGTGCAGCCCAGAGCCACTTGTTTTTCCTGCTGAGTCAAGGGCATACAACCCCAAGTCCCAGCTCTGGTAAAGCCAAGCATCATCCTACCTCAGCTGATCACTGTGGGCCTGGACCAGTGGCTGCTGTGGCAGGAGTATGAGCAAAGGCTCTGGTGGACAACGCGGACGCTCATGGGAGAGCAGCTGGTTTCAGCTCCTGTTCTGCAGTCTCACATTTATATACAGGATGGTTTTGTGATATTAAAACAGATGGGTTCTCCAAGCATGACTGCTTCTTTTGGGGATAATAATGCCATTAATAGCATCCAGGAAGGAGGCACAGCCCGTCAGCGCTGAGGGGCCCACTTCAGGATGAAACAGACTTCATGCAAAAACCCCCCCAAACCTATGTGTAATGTCTCCCCCGTTTTGGCACCATCCACTTCCCTATCCAATTTTCTTAGCAAATAAAATGACTGGGCAAATATTGAAATTAGTTTGCCAGCTGGTTTGAGTATCTATTTCTGAAAACATCTTAATCTTATAGAAAAGCTCATAATTTTTAATGCAGTTGGCGACTCAGTCTCTTAGAAACTGGTACAAACACAGGCTTAAGGGGTTTTTAATACTATTCTTCCCTTTCATTTCAGATCAGAGCTAGAATTACTGAGGTTTTTAAACATGACATGTATTTGCTTTTATAGAATGAAACTAAAACAGGACAAAAAGCCTTAAATATTTGTTAATGCTTTTTTTCTTTTTTTTTTTACATATTGCAAATGGTGCAGTCATGACAAAATATCCAGGAATTTGCTGCATTCCAGATGAAGTCATTAGCTGGGAGCCCTATGTCATACTTTGGAGGCATTTTGACTGGTAAAAGATTTTCAAGTCTGCAAATCTTGGACCAGAAAATAAACATTTGTGGCGTAGCCTGGTGAGAGCACTTTACCAATAACTGCATCCATATCCCACTCTCATTCACACTGTTTTACCAAACCTATCAAATTCCACAGATTCACTGCTGAAATGAGCCCTTAATTTTAAGGAAGAGCAGTTACAGTAGTTGTTTGGGCTCTTGACTGTAGGAGTGTTTTATTAAGCTCAGGTAGGAGTAAGCCCAAGGGAGAAGAGCATACCGGGGTTTTGCCATCAACCTGAAGAACACACTGCACAGATCTGAAAGTGTTTACAAAGCCACAGAAATTCCCACAGATTTTCTCCAGGGGCAAAAATGAGTGAGGACTCCACTTTTAAGCCTCTCAGTATAAGAAGCCATCATCTCCCCATATCCCAACCAGTGGTCTTAAACTGGTACCAGTCCCCTTCACTCAAGTGAATTTAATGCCTATTGACAGGGTCAAGAGAGTAATTCAGTCTCTCATTTACTGATAATAATGCAATTTCCAGTTAAGACCCCCACCAAGCCTGTCTGGCAGCTTTAGATGGGCATGCTTAGGACTGATTTAATATCAGTACAATCTCAAAATAAACACACTGCTGGCCTTTGAGCTCCTGATCTCCTGCAGAAGAGAGTTGGCATAAGGAGAGCAATTGCTATGACCCATACTTCCCTTGCTGCTCTTATCTCATGCACTTGAAACATATCTCCTAGTGACAGAAGAAAGAGCAGAGCTGGCTGAAAATGTTGCTGGTTTTAGAGCAGAGGGAAAAAAAAAATCAACAATAGCAACAACAAAAAGAGGAATGTCAATTTTTGTTATTCATTAAAAAGAAAATGTCCCAAAAATCTTTAATGCAAAAATCAGATGTTTTTGAAGCAAAACCAGAAAACAGACTTCCAAAGTAGTCTATAGGAGCAAACATGATATTTCATTAAAAAAAAAAAAAAAAGTTTATTTTCTCAAGCAGCTCTCACTCTATATGAATAAAACCACAGCCCAGGGCTCCTGGCACCCCAAAGAAAGCTCCCCAGATTCATGTCAAGACTCGGTGATAGTCCAAAGGGCCCCAAAAGCAGAAAGTTTATTTCATTTTATTTTCACAGAAACTAATCCAAGGCAAGTCCCATTAAAATAAAGCATGCTCGAGTGACGTCAGTGAAGACAACCCTGAAGCTTCACGCCTCTGCATCACGTGCAGCCTAGGAGAGACTTCGGAGTCCTGTTCCAAAGCTGGATGCTCTGGTGTTACTGCCTGCTAATATTGTAGCATTGCCTCTGTTTATGTCGGAGCATAATAAAGGTCATGTAGAAAAAACTATTTAGGATGAGAATTAATATAATTTGGCTTCAAGGCATTAAACCAAGATGTTCTTCACTCAAGCAGCAAAAAATTTCCCATCTTCTGACAGAGCCGAGGTCTGCTGATCTACAGATTGTACTGCAAGGCCCAGCTTTTTGTGTGTGGTGACTGGAAAAGGTGAGGAGCCACTTGGTTACACACCACACAGATTTGTCTGTAGTGGTGGGTTAGGTTAGACTGGCCCTTTGCAGAGGAAGGAGAAGGACGCCTGCAGCAAGGAGCTGCAAATCACTTCTGCTTTTCTGAATTACTTTTGGTAGCACTGAGATTGGACCCAGGAGTCTGACTGTTGGTCAGGACTTCACCGTGCTTAGCAGTGTGCAAACACAAAATAAAATTGCATTCTCTGAAGAGTCATTTTCATGTTTTTAAATAAAGTCACTGAAGTCATAGCTGAATTCCTTTGAATCTCATTTATAAATCAAAATAATTATTTCAGCAAGTGATGAGAGGTAATAAGTGGCAGTCTCTTGTCTTTTTCACTGCAAGATGAACCACTTTCCCTGGATGATGGGATGAGTTCCCCATTACCCCATCCCATTCTTTCTCCCCTCTCACTCCAAAGATGCACTGCTCCTCTTCCCTCCTCCTGTATCCAGCACTGGGAACACCAGCTGAGTACTGGACCAAAGAACTCGTGAAGGCAAAGATTATGTTATCTACAGAGCACTGAAGAGCCTCCTTGCTGTCTCTACACCACCAAAAAAAAAAAAAAAAAAAAAAAAAAAAAAAAAAAAAGTCTCATTTGCAGCAGCTCACAGCTTCAGCCTTTACAGATATGGCCTAAGTACCTTCGTGCACTCACTTCACAGCAAGGCATCCCACCAGCCAAATACATAATCCTTGCATTTAAAGCCACCCACGGAGACAACTATTGAATCATTTTGGGGGCTGGCACAGGAAATCTGCATCTCCCTGGTTTCATTACCTTGAATAATAGCACAGCAGATTTGTAAATCACATTTAAATCGATTTTAAATGAATTGAAACCCTAGTGTTGGACTTTGGTCTGTGTTTTAACCCATTTTTAGATCTCCCATGTTTCTAGAATAGCAAAGACTGAAAGCACAGATCCTAGATGCAGGTGGGCTTCAACACCTGAACTGCCAGCACGGTCTGAATCAAAGAGAGAGCCCAGCCCTGGGAGAGAGAGAGAAGCCAAAATCCTAGATACAAACATCCAAGCATGGAGGACAGATCTTCCTTAGCATTTAAACCCAAACCCATACACCCACACCCCGCCATGTCTCCCAACTGACCCACAGACCTACTAAGGCTGTGCTGATATAGGGACTGTTCTCTGGCTAATGTTGAAATCCTGGTGGTGTGTGTGTTTTTACAATTTAAATAATATGTAACACTATTCTTGTTCCTGCTTTTTATATACCAGAGGGACATAATACGCAACATACCGTTGCTGACAGAGGAGCAAGGTTCAGATCAATATCAGTGTCTAAGATGCTTTAACACTGGTTACAAGAGCTCTGCAAAGAGGCTGTGGTGGGGTATAGGATGTCTCAGAGTTAAAAACGTTTTTTGAAGGAGTTTAGAGCTGAATTTGACCAATATTCCAAATATTAAGTATTGAGCTACAATTGTGTCTCAACTTTCCGGAAGTTTTATACATACAAAAAAGATCACAGTAAATAAAGATGTTGTAAAGAGTCTCCTTCAACAGTCCTACATGACATTGATACCAGCTGGTATAAACAATGGCGAATGTCAAAACTTCTGGCTCTTCCCAAATAATCTTTCTGAAACAGTTCCAAACTTTTTAGCCAAGCAACTGTCAAGAGATGCCACCCTGACTCTGAGCGCTGCAGCCATCAGCAGATGGTACCCGAGGAGTTCCTCCCCTGCAGCCAGAAAGCAGGCATGGAAGTGGGATTTCCTCAAAACACGTTTAAAAGCCTTACTGCTACAGCTGACACAACACTTGGGAGACCCGTTTCCATCTCACTCTGGAGCTATTTCCACTAAAGCACCGGGCTGGTTCACCGCAGATGTTTGAGCTTCTGGCTGTTGCCTACACCACCAAAAAATGCTGATTTAAAAAGAAAAAAAAAAAAAAAGGAGAGATAGAGGAGGAGAAAAAAAAAAAAAAAACACAACAGGTTTCAGCTGTGTCTCTGCTGGTCTGGCAGTGAAGGAGTTACACTAATGAACTCAGTGGGCCATCCTACTGAACCCAGGCATCCCCCCTCCCGCAGGGGAAGCCAGCTGCAACCCTTTGTAATCACTAGAGGAAGGAGACTTCTCCGACTTGTGGGGTGCCCCTCCGTGCAAGACGAAAGAAAAGCAAACAAGGATGTGATCTCCGCAGCTCAGGGGAATCATTCCAAAGATTAAATCGGGGCTCTGCCATCAGCTGAGCTTAGCACATCGCGGCTCACAGCCCGAGCGCTGGGGCCGCAGGCACCTGACCCCGGGCACTGCGTAACAGCGCGGGACGACCCATCACCAGTTTTCAACACTGTTTTGCCAAGAAACCAGAGCGCAAATGTCTTCCCTTTAGTTAGAATGGGACCCTCTAGAATTGCTGTGACTTCATTGTTTTAGCAACAAAATCTGTGGCGTTTGGGGGCTTTTTTTTTAAAAAAAAAAAAAAAAAAAAAATCTGAGTAGCTGAAGGTATGTGGAAAACTTTATGGAGGCTGCCCTCTTACTGATGTATTCTCAGGCGTGGATGTTCAAGCAATAATTTTCTTGAAAGTCTGGGAAGTCGGTTCTGTTGAGTTTTGGGTGGGTTGTGGTGGTTTTTTTTTTCCTTAATCTGAAAAATGATTGTAGCAGTCTGGTAATTTTTCATGTATATTCCTTCTTCACACACACAAACAACCCTTTATATGAAGGTGTTTGTACTTCTTGATGCCTCATTTCCTTTACTTCACAAAAGTGCTTTACAATAAAGTTTTCCCCTCATCCTCTCCAAAGAAGTGTTTTAAAGTAAGTATGAACTCATTTATTTCTTTTAATGGCGGCAACTTATTTCTTCAAGACAGGACCACCCACAGAAATTGCAGATTGTAAATACATTTAGATAGAGAAGCAAGGTCACTCTCCCAGAAAATAATAATATAATAATAAAATATAAGTCCAAGCAAGAGCAATGGACTGCCAACTGACTTGAAGCATCACTCGTTGTAAAATAAATAAATAAATAAAGCAAGCAACAAAGAAAGGACAGGAGTAAAACACTGGACTGGCCTAGGAGCTGAAGATTATTGCTCCATCTCTCTCCATTAACATAGGCTCCTTATAACCCTGGGGAAGTCACCCATGTTGGTAGTACCTGTCTCCCTTGTTGGGACAAGAAAGGCTGCAATATATCCTTCATCTGGAGGGTTATAAAACACAAACAAATATTTGCATGGGAGTGTTTGAATATTCTTGATTTTGACTTTGTGGCAGAAAAACAGAAGAGATGGAGTTGGAGGGGGTCCCATGAAATATCTCCTGTTACTTTGTCGTTGAGAACTGTGGCAGTTCTGCCTTGACTTCGGATCAGTGGATGAAAGTATTAATCTTCATGAAGTTTGTGACACACAATTTTGGGAAGTAAAAGCAATTACAAAAATTTATATGGATAATGATATAAACCACCTAAGTAAGCCAAAAGACTACTTGCTTAGATGAACAATAAAATAATCTTTAGACCAAATGAAATTTAAACCATCCCTCATACAAATGTGTATTATTTAAGAGGAGAAGAATTTTCCCTGGATACTGGTCCTGTTCCTGTGCCAGCCTCAAGCCCATGGTTCTGTGCACCAGGAGGGCCACAAGGCAGAACAAAATGGGTCACTGGTCTGAACTGGTCTGCCAGCCTGTGGTTCCTTCTCATCCCAGGACCCGCTGCAGTGTTTATCCTGGTGTGTGTGCAGGCAGACTGCCAAGCAGCTTTCCATAGCATCGCACAAGCTTGAGAGGGGCAAAACCTGTGAGACTTTTCTAGACTTTCTAGCTGCTAGTGCAGGGACAGGCACGTCTCCACGCGTGAGGGCTTTCGTATCCATGAGACACATTGTGCTCCGTGTCACAACTGGCAGCACCAAGAAGGTCACTTGTCTTCAACTCAGCTGCAGCATTGACAAGTTGCTACAAACATCTTTGCTGGGCTGTGTAGCCCCTTGCTGACTCAAAAAAGCTGCTAAACTGAGCAGGACCTTAGTATCAGCACAGAAAAAGCATGGTTATCTGGAACAACCACTTAGATTTTATTGTGTGGATAAAGCAGAGATCTCTGGTAATAAGTCTGTTAAAATCTGAAAAAACAAGTGCATCTGTTTTCAGAAAGCATTTGTTCTATGGGATTAGGTGCTGGTCTGGGATTGAGGAGACTCTGATCCTGTCCTGGACAGCCTTGACAGGTAAGGTCACACCCCTAAAGATTCCTTCCCCTGATGCCATCTGCCTCCTCCATGCAGACTCCAGGAGTCTACAGGGGAAAACTCTGTAGGGAAGCATTTTTATGCCTCATTAGGTCTTTATTCAGAGTTTATATGAACTTGTTGCCCTGAAAATAACAATAACTTCTGACATACTCCAAACTGAACCAGCCTAAGAAATAATGGGTTAAAAATTCCTGAATGTTTCATTCTGATCTCATACCTGGTTCTTCCTAAGACACTTCTTGTGCCAATTGAATTACTCCTGATTTATACCAAGGAAAACATATCTAAATGCTGCTATGCACAATTCTCATCAACATATGGAAGACAGCTTTCTCTCAGTAAAATCAGGTTAAGACATGGACATAGCTATCCAGGAAGTCTTTCACTTCAGTAGATGCTGAGGAAAGTGGGCTCAGGACCAACATTGCATTTTTCAGATTAGGTGTTCAGTGTCTCCTTCCCACTCCCCCACTGGAAAGATTTTATTTCAGATCAATGTTTACCATACATTTATCACTACCTATTTCAAACATGGAAATAATAAATTAAAGGACCTCATACACCTTTCCTGCTGGAGTTTAAAACTGCTTGGAAGAAATGCAAGCAGGCAACACCTTTCCATTACCAGACCACTGCCTGAATACCTGCTGGACTCGCAGCACATGCTATGTTTGTGGGTACAGCCTAATATTGTTTAAAAAAAAATTCCCTGAGGCCACTCTCCTAAAGATCAGGAGCTCAGTCCTCATAAGATGAATGAACACTCACAGCATTTCTTGAACTCTAGCTATGGAAACAATTCCTACAGACAGGAGATGAATCACCCCACTTAACTCAGTGAAAGTTTTCTTAGCACAGAAAGGAGGGAAAAACTACATGTATAAAAAGTGAAATAGCTGTCAAAAACCAATTAAAAGCAATCTCGAATCTCTCTGAAAAGTTAGTAAATAAAGGATGGCGTTACTTGGCTTCTGTCATTTCATTTTTTCTTTTTTTTTTTTTTAAATAAACAAGCACTGTTGCCTATTCCCATCCATTCTATCATCCCTTCTCATCATAATGCAAATCTCACCCTGTCCTTTGTGTTCAAGCACAAGCCTAGAAGCAGAGATCAGCCCTGAGCTCCTGCATTGGTGGACACACAACCATCAGCTCCCAGGTGCTGCTGTACACAGTCCCTCACTTTTCTTATTTGGAGAGGGCAGTAAAGCTTTAGAGAGAGATGACAAGTGTTGGAACGTCTAATATGGCTTTATGTAAGCTATTCTAATGTTTGACTCATTAAAAATCTATATATCTAAACTAGAAATAAAGTAAACGCCAACTTCCAGTCTTTTGACTAAAGAGCCTAGATAGATCTGCTACCATCTTGAGTTCTCTTCTACACAGGAGTTTGTAAACTATGATCCACCCCTAATTTATTCTTGAACAAAGAAGAAACCGGTTTTCTTCAATAGCTTTTGGAGACTCTTCAGTTTGGGAATCACCCAAGCAGCACATTTTAGATGTTTTCCAACTTCTGAGGATCCTTTGGAAACATGGACACCAGAACCAGAAACACCAAGAGTCTTATAGCACCCTGAAAAGACAGTTTTGCTCAACATTCTCAAGACCACACATCCACAACCTCACACCAGAAGAATAATCTTACTCAATAGGTAATTGTAACTTTAAGAGTTGCTTTTTTTTCAGTGTCACCATTTTCAAAGGCAGTCTCCCACTTAGCAAACATGACCTATATACCTTTTCTCCCTGCAGATATTTGGCCTTTCTTTGGGCATCTCAAAGATATGCTATTTAGATGACCACACTTTACCAAAAAGGAAAAATCTCTGTCTGTGTCTAATCAGTCAGGTCATTTTACGCCATTCTTCTAGAACCCTAAGACAGTTTTGCTGGTAACACTTCCCTTATTTTATTCCTTAGCCCTCCATACTTCACTGAGGGTTTCTTTACATACAAACCCTAACCTCACAGCAAACAATCCTGTCAGCCACCACCCATTCCCAGCTGAGCAGGACTGGAATGCTCAGGAGGATGAAGGCAGCACTGATTAACTGGCCATAGCTATTTTCTTCCAGGGATTTGAGGGTTGGACAACAGTTTCACCCACTCAGAACTTGCAGGAAGCAAAGTCAGAAGTCCTTTATTCTTTTGCTTCTTTGGAAGTCTAAAAAGTTTTGCTTAGTTTTTACCCTGGAGAAGAATACAGGAGGCGATACACTCATTTGACACATCCCTTGGTTCACATGCAGATTGGGTATCGGCAGGAACAGCAGGCTTCCCCAGAACATATGCGCAAATATTCAAGAATAGCAAACAACAAGGATAAACATAGTTGGACTAAACAGCTTGGAATGTTTGCAAATGCTGCTTTGCAGTATTTGACCTGCACTAATGAGCCCTCTGTATTCAAAAATCTGGACTTTCATGCAAAGAAACCTTTCTGATGAAGGGCATGCACCTCTAGCTTCCCTGCGGGGCTTAAAAAGGGGTTTTGAATGAGCATCTCCAAGAACACCAGGTTAGGTTTTTCTGTGTTTATGTGTATATATACACAGAGAGAGAGAGCGCGCACACACATATAATTGCCCAAAGCAACCAGTTTAAACGTGTCCTTGATGAGAACTCATATTTACTAATTATTGTCATTCATCAAATGAAGTCACTGAGCCTTAATGCTGCATTAGAATTTGACATTGAACTATATGTTTAGCTTTCATAATTTGAATCTGGTCTAACTAATATATATTAATGATGTATCCAATCCCTAGGATGATCCACTGGAATCTGTGTCAGCTGAAGAATGCTAGTAATTTTGAGTGGGACACTTCCATATTTTCCAAAAGTAAGCAAGAAAATTGAATATTCTGCAAAAAAATCCCTACAGCTAGCAGTAGAAATTTACCTTCAGTGGAAGAATAATAATATTTATCTGGAGGAGCTGTGGCTCAGAACAGATGCTGCCAAGATGAATGATTAATGCACATTAATTGTGGTAAGGAGCTTTCAATTTCAAGTGTTTTCAAATGAAAAAAATAGGAGATTTGATAAAAATAAAACCCACCCTCCTCTTTTCATTCAAGTGCCGTTTAAATGTCTTTTTGCCTTCAGAAAAACAAAAGAATTTGCATCTAAGTGACATTTTCAGTAGCACACACAGTTCACTGAGCTGGAGTAAATTTTTGCCTTTTCATTGTTAATTTATCCCCAATCCAAAAAAAAAAAAAAAAAAAAAAAAAAAAAAAAAAAAAATCAAGGAAAGGGAAATGGGAAGGATAGTCTGGGAACAATGCAGTTTCCAGCCAGCTCTAGCATATTAATAACAGATGAAGCAACCTAGAAAGACTTTCCTCTTTGACAATATTGGTTTGAGCAGCATCAACAACAGTTGCCAAGGAATGAAAGCAACATCTGGTACAGGAAGTGTGGAACCAGATTTCATTCATTTTCAGCTTTCAGAAATAAAAGACTAATGCTGGTCAGGATAATGTTTTAGTTTGCATTTTCTTTTATCTGCATGTAGATTTGCAATGAGGGCAGGGACTTTTTTACAATAGAAAATAAAGATCTGAATACCAAACCCCAGCCATTCTCTCCACGTAGATTCACACAGAACACAGACACAAGCTGGAGTCCCAGCGTGCCCTGCCAGCTGTTGTACAGCCATAACCATCACACATCTCCAAGTACCGTGGCCTACCTGGAAGAACAGTCTGGCACTCGTGCACTGCCAGTTTGTGTGCAGGGCACAGTTTCCAAAATTGTGTTGAGCACCACAAATAACATCACACATATGCTGCTAACCACCTAGCTCTCCTAGAAGAGACCATTCACCTGGGCAGCGGTCACAACCAGCAAGAGAATTCCCGGCTAACAGCTTCTCTCTGGCGGGGAAGTGCAAACGTGCACGTTTTCGGCCGAAAACGCGTTTTCGGCCGAAAACGCTCACCAAGACCCATTCCGAGAAAAAGCAAGCACGGAGGACGAGAATCG
>NW_020799110.1:13424250-13442567 GCF_003259725.1 Athene cunicularia | reverse complement strand
AAAAAAAAGAGATACCACCCACCCCCCAAACTCCTTTTCTGCCTTTCAAGAATCCTGTCCAAACTCAGACATTAGAAAACTACCTCATTTATCCATGAGAGTACTGACATTTTTATCTCAACCTCTCTTTTTCTTTGATTTTAATAGAAAAGAGATTTTTGTTCAAGTAAGTGCTTCATCAGACAGTCACACAAAATGCTGCAGAAAAACAACCTAAGTGCATCTCAGAGCTCCTTCAATTTGTCAGCCTCTGTTTTTGTTCTAGCTGTTGTTTCTTAACACCCTGCTGAGATGCAACTTGCTTGTTCAAGCAGGGAATTCCTCAATTTCACCTGGCTGACATTATTTCTTCCCTTGGGATAAGCAAATGCTTCCTGACAGAAAACAGAATAGAACAAGCAGCTTTTGGGGAAGCTAGCTAAAGACATCCTTCTTCCTCTGAAAACTGAGCACAAGGTCAGAGAACACATTTCTGTTTTGATTTAAGGCATCAGACACTTCACTGTGAAGGTGGTGGGAGGTTTTGGGTTTTTTTAAGAGGTGATTGGTGCCCAAACCCAGCCCTGGAATCTAAAGACAAGATCCTACCATTATAATCAACAAACCCAAACCTCCAGTTCAATGGGGAGCGGGGAACATCAGTGTAGGTATGAAGTTACCAGCTCCCCTCAAAACGTAACAAGGACACTTAAGGAGGTTGGCACACTTCGCTTCCACAGACCAGACTGGTGGGGAGGAAGGTTGACACTGTTGTCAAAGGAACCCAGCCTTGTTTCATGCCCAACATTGCCCATCATTTCCTTAGTAAAGGGATTATTGCATCACTAAGGCTTTTGCACCAACTCTGTAAGCTTTTCGTATTCATTAATTCATTCACAAGGCAATGGGCGCGAATCAAACTGCCCACAGAGAGAACAATA
This sequence comes from Athene cunicularia, assembly GCF_003259725.1. NCBI lineage: Eukaryota > Metazoa > Chordata > Aves > Strigiformes > Strigidae > Athene > Athene cunicularia. The sequence goes on along the minus strand of NW_020799110.1, from coordinate 13,441,647 downwards.
AAGCCTCAGACGGAGGAAGAGTCACAATTACAAGTATCAATCTCCATGAAAGATGCCAGGTGTCAGCATCTACAAGAACATCTCAACAGCCTTGACAGGGCCACAGGAAGACAGTATCCCAATTCTCAGTGCTAAATTTAATCAAGCTACAGTGTACCACGCAAACCCTGGCCAAAGTTATACTCGGCTGAATCTGCCAAGTTACCTGGTATTAATTGTGAACAATTAAATGAAGAAAACCTGAATTTACTTTGACATCAGTAGCCAGTGTTCCCTGTATAAGGTACAAAAGCTGAAATCGCCCCATATTTCATATATTTTGTTTCCATAGAGACTCTTCATTGCTCTGCACAAACCATAGTGTTACTTCCTCAGCACATCCTAGGAAGCAAACTGTTGATCAGCATAAAACAAGATAGGGTCCTGTCTAATTAGCATAAGTCAAGAGAGCTCCCACCAGTAATTGAGCTATATGGTCCCCAGGCCTGAATTTTATAAATTGAGAACAAAAAAAAAAACCAAACCAAACCAAAACAAAAAATCGAGCACAGAGCACACAGTATCAGGAGTTTCCAGCACCTGAGTAACCCCTCCAAAACACTGCAGGGGAGAAGTGTACCAGAAGGAGCAGAGAGGTGGTTTGAGGCTGGGAAAGTGAGGCAATGCTTACATAGAAGGTGAAGAAGCAGCAGCTGCCAGGTCAAAATGAAAGGGGATGGTTTGAAGCAAAAGGATAACGTTAATACAAAGCTTAGCTACAGTATGCACTATTTCCAGCTTGCCTAAATTTATCTCTTACTATCCAGTATTTCTCCATAATTATATGGCTAGATATACGGCCTGCTGAAAACAGAGGAGCCTGAAATCAGGTATCTAAATATCTCCTAATTCAGAGCAGGGAAGGGTATATTACTCAGTTAACTGCAGCAAGAAATCTTTGAGGGTGAAAATAAATGTGCACAGCTGGAAAAAACTAATCAGCTTGGGAGGTGAACCCTATTTCACATTTGTATCAAGGAGCATATTTGAGCAAACAATTTTCTCTGTCATTATTTTCCCTAGTTGTTTCCTCTCAATAACAGCAACCAAACAGAGGGGACTAAGAGTACCTTACTTACACCAAGCAGCATTCATCATGGAGCAACAGCAGCTCTGGGAAGACAATGTCATCAATCTGAAAGAGGAAACAAACATGTTTTGTCCGAAGTGTCAGCACTGGACCTCGCTTGATTTTTCAAATGGATATTTTCAAATTAAATCTTCGAAGAATGCAAGCAGAATATTTATTGAAAGTATTACTCAAAGTCTATTGTTTCCTGAAAACCGATTTAATTAAATAGCAAGCACCAATAAACAGATCAAGTAAATATTTTTTTATTAGAAAGACAGAAGCAGAAGGAAACCAGAGAAAAATAAACCTAAAAGACTTAAAGAAAACCACCTTAAACTCCATTTTAATAATGAACTCTCATTTTCAAAGCATTCTTGTTTTCTTGAGGAGGACATGATCATTCTTTGGACCCATCTCCTACAGGAGCGCACCATAAACCTTCACAGAATTTAGCACACACGACCCATCTAGGGACCATTTTCTAGTTCTGAAGAGTCCAGGGGCAATTCTCACCCTCGCCCGAGTTAGGCCAGCCCTGCAGGGGAATGTCTTGAGGGGTTATACCAATATGGTTGTGGGTTGGGGACCTCTGTCTGTCCTTAGGACTGCACACCTGGCATGCCATAAGAGTTCCATTTAAGCTTCCCTCCCATGTCTTAGCTGATATATTGGTTTAGCCACAGCTTTGCCAGCCCTAAATGGTGTCACTGGGGAAGAAGAATGGGAAAGATGAGTAAGGAGAAGAGCCAGTAACTCCCCTTTATGCACCAAGCTGAGCTAGTGCTAGAGATACATTAAATGTGGAAAATTAAACTGATAAAAAATTTCCCTTTACTGAAACAATATGTGAATAATTTGTGATATCCTTAAAATCTTAGGACCCTGAGTTAAGCCTGGCCTTTTAAAGCTCTCTGAGCAAGAGGAATCAATACTCAATTTCACAAAGATTTCAGTTCCCTCAGGCTCTCCTCTTCCAAAGCCCCAGGGCATTGCACCTCACCCAAGAACATAAATAATATATATGCAGTACGTACATACGTGCATTTAATGTGTGGATTTCAGGCCTGAGTCTCAACAGCATGTCACTGCCAGACCCAGGCACGGCTGAACCCTGGAGTTACAGGGGTTGCCCTCCATGGTTCGGCCCCACAGGGAAGGCACGCAGCACACCAGCCTCTACCACTTCTCTACCCACCTTGGCACACCCGCAGGCCCACCAGAGAGATAAAGGAGGAGCCGCCGGGTATCTTTAGGATACGAGCTGAGAGATGCACAGTGGTGCTGCTGTTACCACCTTGCCTTCACACAGAGCATAGATCAGATTCACAAGGCTAGGCGAAAGCAGATACATATTTTCATTCACTTCTCCCAAGCAAACGATCTTCGGTGCAGAGCAGCCAGCCAACCAGTGAAGTCTTTCTGACCTTCTGCATATGGGACTATTTAATTTCAGTTCTCATTTATATATAAAGCCTCCTTAACAGAAAAGATTGCTAAGTCCAGAAAATTAACTTCATTTCACTCTGTACAGAAAACGGCAGTTGAAGTGATGTTGATTTATGGTCAGAGCACACAGGTTAGAGCCTGGAGAGATTAGAAAAACATCATCTCCAAAATACACTTTACTTTGGATGAATCTTACTTTGATGTCTTTTTTTTAAAGTTAGGAATAAAAAAAATTCATTCTAAATAAAGCTTTATTATTCAAATTAAAGGGTTTTTTAATCTAGATATGGTTGGATACCAAGGAGAAAGGAATATTGTAAAAACACAGTCTGACCATGCAAAGCACATGAAAAGAGTAATGGGTGGCAGAGGGGGTGCAAAGAAATTACCACAACTGAAATGGCTGTAAAAATCTTAATATTCTAGTGTCATAGGACCGCCATCCCTCCAGAAAACAGTGGCAGAAAAGGATGCAGATCTTACAACTTTCAATAGTTCCCGGGTTTGCAGACAAACTTATAGCTGTAGAAAAGCGTCTATAAGAAACCAAGAGAAAACCCACACTAATCTATGTGGTGACAGATCTATTAGGCTGACTTCAATAGCCTTCAAGTCTTTAGAACAGGTTTTAAAGCAAAGTATATTGTGAGTAAATGGAACCAGACAGAAACACAACGTGAGTTAACTACAGGGAGTTTGAAGTTGACTGACCCCACACGCTTCGCTGTCAGGAGAGGCAAAGGAGATCTGAGCACTATAGACTTTACCAACACAGTAGGTTGCATTTGCAACAGTTAATTCCCAACTTAACTTCAAAATTAATTGATAACAGTGAGAACAGTTGTACATAGATGACATATGCAAATGACACCAACTTTGTTGGCTTTAACAGCAGGACTGGAGTATCATGTGGGTATGGATGACATTGACTGTGGAATTAACTGAAGTTGTAACTTAAATTTAGAACCAGTAAAAAAAAAAAAAAAGATTAATTTTAGGATAAAAGCTGAATTTCCATTATAAGCTACATGCTTGTAGTTAGAAATGTTGGGAGAGGAAGAGATGTGGATCCTATGACAACCGAATTGCCATAATGAAGCCACCAAGGTCACTGTGATCCCAGAATGCTTCAGAGGAGGTCCAGCCCCTGGAAGCACAGTAGTGCTAGATGCCATGTACAAAGCACCTGTGAAATATTTATCAAAAAAGATACATATAATTCAATCACAATTTAGAAAAGATGAACTCATTCTAGAAGAGGGGAGGAGGAGGACTTTTAGCATGGTTTAAGTAATGGAAAGACTGCTTTATGAGAGCTAAATGAGCTGGGTTGATTTAGCCTGTCAAAATGAAGGCTAATAGGGGAGGCAATCCCATTGCTTCAGGATTAAACAGTGAGAAGAACTATTGGAGCTAAAAAGACAGTGCTCTGAGACATCTGCTGAATACACCTGGGCTGGAAATAAGATTTTAGCTCTCAGAGGAACTAGATCCTAAGGAGACACTGAGGAACAAAAATTCAACCTGCTTGGTGATGCAGCCTGCTCACTTGGCAAAAGCCTTGTACCACTTGTCTGTGCTGGTAGGGAAACCTGCTCAGACAGGCCTCGGTTCCCAGAATCTCTTAAAAAGAAAATATTTGGAGAGTGCACTAAACTTAAGGACTGCAGGATAGTTACTGAATTCTCCAGATAGCAATCTGTATCACAGTCCTGCAGCCAGTGTGGGCAGTTGTAGAAGTAATTTTCTTCCACTTTTTTTTTTTTTTTTTTTTTTTTTTTTTTTTTTTTTTTTTAGCCTGCCTGAACATCCCATAAAGAGGAATTACTACAGTGAAAGAGAGAAATTGATTATGCAGATAGTACTGTCAAATGCAGGATAAAAACAAACTAGGAAAAAAAATAGAGCAGAATAAATTGTTTCTGCAGTCTCACAGTGAGTTACATTTTAAAAAATAAAAACCCAGGAGATAAAAGTGAGAGAAGGGCAAGGTGGTTGGGTTTTTTTGTTTGTTTGTTTGTTTTTAAAAAAAGTTTCCACTGTCCTTTTATACAAAAGGACACACTTAAGTGATTGTTTGGGTTTTTTTCTGCACAAACACAAATATCCTGAGAAACCATGGGCAAATTACCCAAACAAACAACAACAAAAAAAAAGCTGGGAAGCCTGTTTAGATGAAGAACCAATCAATAAAACTACTCAGAAGAAATACTTATCTGCATCCTGTTTGAGATTGACATCGGAGGTATTAACGTTGTATGTGCTTGTCTAGTGGATAAGATAATCGAGCACCATCAAAATGCAAAGTAGGTCCTGCAACTTCTCCAGCAGTACAAAAAAAAAAAAAATTACATCTACTTTTCCATCTGAATTCCCTTTCTCCTGCAATGCCATCTAGAGGAAACCAGATAGATAAAAGGGAGGGCAGAGACAGAAGGATGAGGAGGCAGCGGGTACCGGGTATAAGCCAAAGCTTCCTCCAGACCTAGCTAATGAAATGAATTAGGCTTTCCAATTTATGAAGCCATTAGAGGAAGCGCAAGCCTTGGCTCCGACGCCTCGCTGGTACTTGCATAACAAATCGCATTTGAACAGCGGATGACTCAGCACGAGGATTTCCCACGACACCTTTCTAAGAAAGGCAGTCTCTGTACTATGGGTCTCTAGCTGCAGAAATCCTCATGAATTACATCTCTTCTCCTATGATTTAAATGTGCAAATGTATGAAAGAAAAATCCTTAAACATCCCAGATTTGACAGGGAGAATAAAAAAAAAAATTAAAAATTCAGGAACTAAAATTTGCAGTGAGTCACAGGCACCTCCAGGCAAACCCAGACAGTGCCAGGAATTTGCTTAGGGAAAAGTTTAGACCCCAATCCCATACAATTATTTGGGTTGGAAGGGACCTTAGAGATCATCAAGTCCCAACCCCCTGCCATGGGCAGGGACACCTTCCACCAGCCCAGGTTGCTCACAGCCTTGTCCAACCCGGCCTTGAACACTGCCATCCACAATCTCTCTGGGCAACCTGTTCTAGTGCCTCACCACCCTCACAGGGAATTTCTTTCTTACATCTAATCCAAATCCACCCTCTCGCAGTATAAAACCATCACCCCTTGTCCTATCACTACACTCCCTGACAAAGAGAATAAAGGGTATTCAAACTCTAATTCAGCTCCCTAATAATTTATCCTCAGAGGGGTTGTGAGTATCGATGAAAGACTAAGACTCTGAGACAGTGGGAAGACAGGCACTCTGCACACTCAGTGTGACATTTTTCACCATCAGCTTTAGCCTTGTTTTGTACTGCAACAGGGACCACAGTCACCAGCTCTTAATTCCATAAGGAGTAACACGAGATCAATCAGGTTAAAGCTTCAGCAGTAGATTTGCTGCATGTAATACAGAGTACTATTGGAAATGCATCACTTTTTTACCCTACATAGAACTTAAACCATTCTCAGATCACGGCTCATAAATACTGCTAATGTAGATGTTTCTATCCAAGGGCTCAAGCTTTCTCCTCAGAGTTCCCCTGGCCTTTAAAAATTAATCACAGTCAAAGTGGAGGAAAAAAACACCACCAAAAAAATTAAAAGCCTTCAAAATTCTTAGGGAATAGAACAGTTGATAATATTTTCTTTTTAGAACCACTGGCTGTAGGCTTCTTCCCAAAATTTTAAAGGACATTAAGGCATGAGTTTGATAAAACTAGCAATAAACAAGGCCATGTTAACAGATCTTGATGTTTTTATTAAAAGGTCTGAGCAAAAGGGAAAAAAAATGTTATTCAGGTCTTGACACTGCTTGATTTTTTTTTACTGGTATAAACAACTTTAAAGGACCTTTTACATAGCTCACATTTTAAGCGAATTTCCTTTTTTAACAAAAAGCTCTGGTAAAGGGAAGGGAAGGGAGTAAGAGCTGAATACACTGCTCAAACACAGATTCGTGTGACTGACAGAAATCTCACTTCTGTATGAAATCTATTGTTTGAGGCTAGGCTTGCAGACAGTTAGCTTAAAAGCAAGAATTTTATACCTTGTGTTCAAGGACAAGCATTACCCAGACGTCAAGAGCTGAGGGAATGAACAGCCCTGGTACAGCACATCCAGAGTACAGAAGGCTCCCACAGACTGTAGATGGCTATCCGTGTTAGGTAGAAGTGTTGCATCCATTTTTACAAGGATTTTCAGCACTTTTACAAAAATATTTCATGCATCCTGTCAGTTAATATATTTTACTTTCGTTTTGGTGGAAGGCATCAGTTGCCTACAAGAAAGCAGCTCCTCCTAAGATCCACCCACAGCCACACCTAGGCAAGAATCTATCACAGAGGTACAAGGATAGATGAGGTATTAAAAACAGAGATGCAGTTATAAAATATTATGCTTATAAACAAGACCTTAAACAGCCTGTTGGGAAGTCTTGGTCTCTGCCAAAGGTGTGAGAATTCAATTCCCAAGGCTTTACTTAGGAACAATTGGTTTGTATTTCAGAAGGTAAATGGAAAGTCTGAGTCATCCCAAGTCGATCCTACTTTTCAAGAACAGTGTTCTTATCAGTATTCTTTAGTAACATCCACCAAAATAACAGCCCTTATTTCTCTTCTTCCAGGTGAAACAAAACAGTTTGATTATCAGTGCTGAAGAGGACTTCTGTACTTCCTGATTATGAGCACCAACAAATACTGTTGTAAGAAAGATTTGGAAATAATCTCCAGAAATCTTTCCCTCTCCTAACATGGAATTTTTGCAGTTCTTACAGAAAGAACCATCAAGAATTTGAAAAGTATATGAAGCAAGAAAGACTGGTCAACACAAGTCTAATCTAAACTCAGAGGGGTTTCTGGGTCACTTTCAGTTGTTCCACACAACAGGAAACCTTTGATGCCTGCCTCTCCCTCATCCTTCAGCATTCAGCCTTTATTGACTAAGCTGTGATCAGATGTCCACATGCCAGCCCCATCACCTTCCAGCAAGAAAAACCTCATTGCAGGCTGGATGCAGCAGCAGCAGGGATGATGGTGCAGTAGCCATGCACAGACACAGCACACCAGACCCTGCTTAAGGGCACACATTCCCTCTTCCTGCAGGGCTAATTGTATCGTATTTCTTATTCAGGCACCTCTATCTCCTCTTCTTTATCTTAATGTATTAGTGACAAAAAACCCAAGGAATTCAAACAGACTTCCCAGGCATCAGTTGCTTTGGTACCCTTTACTAGTTTGCAGAACGGTTGTTTCCCCAGCTCTCAAGCTTGGCAACATCCATGTCCCTTTCCTTCCCATCAGAAAACACAAGTCCTTTAACCTTCTGCCTTGAAGCCAGTTTGAACCAGTGGCACAGAAACAGGTCATCTCTAACTGCAGTATAAAGACAGATAAATCTTCTCTCATGAAACAACGACTTTGTTGCACAGACCAGACCGTGAGCTCTCCCAGCAAACCCACCCCTACACGGGAGAAATCATCTCCTCAACTTGCTACCACAGAGACCACAAAGGCTCGTTCCTATAGTTACACTCTGAAACTCAAATGATTACTTTTTAAGGCCCAAAACAGATAATCGATTTACAAAGAGAAATATGTGATGCCTCATTCCTAAATAGCCTGAGCTCTCCCAAGCCCAGAGAGAAAAAACTGCCTATTTGCAGCCTGCACAGAAGTGCCACTGACCTGCAGCTGCACACAGGCTAAGGCATTTTAAGTCTACCGGTCCCAGATCACATAGCTGCAGTTCATTCAAATATGCACTACAAACCAGTGCTGACAGCACTGCAGAGCCCTCAGTATTTAGTAACAGGAGTACATCATATGCACCGCTCTCAGAACGAGCCAAGATACTGTTTTAATTTGTTCTGTTGCAAAAGAAGGAAAGTGAAAAATCAGAAGCGACTGTAAACGAGAACACACCAGAGCCACTGCTTAAAGTGGCTAAAACTGGATCTGATTTTTATCCTTTGTAGAGTGGTTCTCAGTCACAGAATTTCAGATTTTTGACTATACACACCATGGATTTAAAATCTGTTTTAGAAACTTTTCTATAAATATAGGAGAGTTTCAGCAAAATACAACAGTTGGGTCAATGAAAGAGTGGCAAATGCTGCAAAGCAGAGATTATCTCCTAAGGATTTGCAGAGAGGTTAATTTGCCAAAGACCTTATCAGAGCTTTCCCTCCAGCTGCTAAACCAGGGAAGAGTGGGCTCTGTGAGCACTGAGGCTTTGAGGTTGATTCAAAAGAAACAGGTTCTCCAGAAAGAGAAAGCAGATCTGCTGCAAGGGCTGGGAGCAGGTCTGCAGCTGGTTCTCAGCCAAATGGGCACTGGCAGCAGGGGCAAGAAGCACAGCTGTATCGGGTGGCATCTGCCTCCTCCTGGAAGGAAAAAGATTGGAGAGATGCCTTGACTCTGGGGACACTGTACTTTTTTTGGTAATCCTTTATCTACTAGCAAAAGAGATGCTTGTATTCCTTTACTGGGAGCAAGAGAGACAGCAAAGAAACATGAGATAAATCATATCTGACACTACTCTTAATACATTCCTCTAAAAAGATGACGAGACCAAAAGATGTCCATGTACTAACCTTGATTGAGAGGTTATTTGTGCCCAATAGACTAAAAAACAACAGCAAAACCAAGATTCAAGAACAGATCATCCGTTTATATACACACACACACACACACATATATATATATATATATATATATTACTTTGCTAGCCTGACAACATCAGACCGTGCTTTGGCTTTTGGCTAAGCCAGAACAGAAGCAAGAAGGCAGTTTAAGTAATTCAGAGCACAATTTCCTTTTGGAAAGTTACTTTAGAAATCAAAGGTCACAGTACTGTCCTAATAAAAAGGTTTCTTGTAACTTGTGTTCCATTTCTATTCCATGAACCTTTAGGCATGAGATTTCTCTGGTGGCTTAGGCTATGCTTACTACATCTCCAAACTTTCTAAACAGTTGGGAGTGTGTGTGTGGAATTAACTTTGAAGGATGTTAGCACCCAGCTTTCAATAACTGCTGGAAAAAAGGTGCCTTGCAGGGCACAGCCTCTCTGCAAGTCTTTGCCTAGGCAATCCTGTCAAAAAGTATTGAATAAGACTTTGCAAAGTGACTATAAAGGAGGACAGGGGCAAGAAGTGGCTATAAAAGAGGACAAGTCACAAGTTTAGGGACTTCTTGCCTGGTATTAGCACTCCATTTTAAGGTGCCTTGGAGAAATCTCAGCATGTTTTGCAAGCATTTCCATTTCATCTTGAAAATGCTTTCCACTCCCCACACCATGTTAGGTTAGGGAAAAAAAAAAAAAAAAAAAAGGGGACACGCTTGCATTTTAGCACTGGAGAAAGCTGAGTCAAGTGAGAAAAGCCACTTATTTCAGAGCTACCCTAAAGAAAAAAAAAAAGTCTGGGCAGTTTTCTCTTGAAGGATGATGGCTCAGCAGTACTGTCCTGTGTGGATATCGCTGTAAATCTTCCTCAGGGCTACTCTTTATAATCAGCCCATATCCTAGTACCAAGGAACAGCAGCTGATGTAGCTGTCCTGTTAAATGACTGGGGTTCAGAGTGATGTGACTGGGTGGTAGCAGTGGCAAAGGAAGTCCTGGTTTGGTCACCTCGGTGCACAGGGCTTTGTGCCTATGTTTAGGAAGGGGAATCAGCACAAGCACACCATTCCTTGTCACTACCTACTTCAGCGGGGCCACAAGGCACACAGGTAAGGTAGGACGCCGAGGAATTCCTTAGATCATTGACCACACACCAAAACCCACAAGCACTGAAGAATGAGGTTCAGTGCAACGCCAGCTTCTCCAGCCCAGTGTCAACCCCAGAGCAACAGTCCAGATCCAACACTCACAAGTACTGATATTTCTTCAGAATATATTAAAAACACACAAAAAAGCAAGGCAGGGCGTTTGTATTCCATGGGTATGAAATCCAAATGCAAGTAGCTAGAAAAATGTCACAGATTGTAATGCCTTTGCAAACAGCCCCCAAGGCTGAATTGTCACACATTGCTGGTCTAAAAGCAAGCTCTATTCAGAAGAGCTATTCCTTAGAGGTTGTAATAACATTTTTTAGCCCTCTCTGATTCAGTGCGCTTTTAATCCCAGAGGAATGGCTGTTATTTCAGGACTCGTAATGAATGGAGAGCTTATGCCCCATCCTTACCGGGAAGGAAAAAAAACCCACTGAAACCCAGGACTGTAATTCACTCAAGATGGTTTATACATTAACATTCTACTTCGCTGCACTTCATTACCATCAGGAAGAAGGTTTTGAACATTTCCTTCAAACACCTCCTTCTAATAGCAATTGTTCTGGACACAAAATACATTTTCTTGTGGTTGTAACATAGCAAACTGTTTCACCTCCAGTCCTTCAAAGCTCCCATGCCATCCTGGGCATTCAGTTGTAAGGAAGGGCAGCATGTCCTTGAGTGCAAAGAATAGGCAGCGTGCAAATAAACAAAGCAGGTGTGATACAGCTCCTATTCCAGGTAGAAGATAGCGGCTTATGGTGTACATCAGGGGATTCTCTTCCCTTTTCAGGCTGCCTGAAACATTTCAAGACATAATTGATGCTTCTCCATTTGTACTTTAGTTCAGAGAAGCGGTATGCTTTGTAAGCAAATCTCCCACCCATCCTTCCCCACCACGCTTTGGTCTGCGTCACAGAGCAGTCTAAGTGCAAGAACCGGTTTCCTTCCAAATGCAACCAGAGTACAGCATGCTGTCCAGGTATGCACCAGTGTGCTTCACCTGCTTACGGGCGTTCAGTCCTTGGGGCTAGATCAAGGCTAACACAGAGCAACTGCTGCACGCATGCTATGAAACGCATATGGTGTGGACATCAGCCCCTCAGCGCCACGTGGCTCTGCAGATCTGCTCCCACTGGACTGCCTGCTAGAGAGAGGGCAAAGAGTAACTGTCATCAGGTTGGGCTTCTGTGAGGTTTGACACTGTTCCATGGGAAACTCACTAGCAAATGCCTGAAAGCCTATCCACATATAGTCATTGGAAGGTTATTCCCCCAAGCAATATGTTTAAATTCCATTCAAGATGATTCTTAAAGACTTGGGATTAAAAAAAAAATGCACTTGTATCATACATGTGCATCAGGATCCTGTGAAATACAGGTCTAGCAGGTTCAGAGCTCATGCCAGTACCTTTAAAAGCTTTTAGTCCATGTCTGTCTGGTAGCTGTACATTGGGGTGGATTTCAGTAAGAAGTAGCTTTATAAATGAAGGAATGAGAACTAACATCTTTAACTAGAGGCAACAGGACAAAAATCCTTAAAATTACTGTTTATTATCAGCAATCTCCACTATCAGAACAAATTGCCTAGTGAAAGTCACACCTCAGTTTTACCACTTACTAATGTTACACTCTGAGGCTATGGGGGTTTTGCCCTTATTAACAGAATATAACAGAACTTCAGGGCATGTCCTGCTGTTCAAACAAAAGGATTAGCAGTTTGCAATAAGCTCCTGTTACGAGAAGCTGTAGTCTTTCTCTGCAGGATATTTCTCAATGAGTCTATACCTAGAGTGATCCCAAGACCCTCCCTGTGGGATAAAGTGACCTTATACCAGCTGACTCCAGGGGAAGTTGGGGACATTCAGTGTCCCCAGGTGTCTCACCTTTACCACTTTCCAAGATGACTTCAGTTGTCCAATGCGTGCAATTGTGCTGAAAGTTCCCTGGTTGGATTCTCCATGCAAAGCCTTTCACAAACCTGGCCATTTCTTGCCTGATCAAAAAGTGGATCAGCAACAGATTCACCAACAGAATAGGCAGGGATGTGAGGGAAGAGGACACTGCACCTGTGCTCAGCAAAGGACACCACATCTTTCACCACAAGGGCTGAAGCAGCCTGACTCCCTGGGATGGACAACTGCAAGATCCATGCACTGCTGCCAGCTCTTGACCATTTCACAGGAACTTAGCATCTAAGTCAAAATACTCAAGATGCCACCAATCTAAAGTTCAAAAGGAATAAATATTCTTTCTTGTATTTGCCTATGCAATGATAGTCTCTTGGACTGCTTGACTTGGGAAAAGACATTAACATTATCTCTGAAGCATTCGGAAAAAATTAGTGGAGCACAAAAAGCTCAAGTAACCACCCTCAGCTGAGCTATGAAAGTAGCAATTTAGCTCAGCCTAAGGGTAGCATATATAATAAAAAGCAGACTTTTTCCTGTGATATAATTCAGATAGCCTTAATGGATTTTTTTTTCCCTTTTTATTTTAACAGCTGCAAAGTAACCTACAATTATCATATCTTCAGTTAAACACACTGTGGGGATTTTGGGGGATCTAGCATGAAAACGTCTGGAAAAGAAAAAAATTTACAAGCTGCTGAAAGTTAGTGGTAAGTTAATTAAGTGAAGATTGCCAGGTTGCCATAAACCAGCATGGGATTCCTAGATCCTCTTCTCTAGATAAAGTGCCCTAACTGAAGATGAAGGTAACACAAAGGAGAAAGAATCAAAAGCTTGTGTACCTGGAGAGCTCATGTCATATCAGGAGCTCTGTCAAATAAGCCAGTGTTCTGGATCTCCTGTCACATTTAGTAAAGGGAAAGTAAAGTAAAAGAATATTGTGCAATCAAAAATGACTTCTTGACCAATTCCTGCCCCCACGGTGGTGAGACTAGTGTCAGTGCCTAAATGGATAGAAATTTCTTTAATGATCAGTCTGTACAAGATCCTCTTTTTATAAGCCACTTCAGCGTGGCTAATCCAAAGGAAATGGTTGAATGCATTACAGTGGACTGCACCCAGCGATCACAGCCTTTCAAGCCATAGCTGTCTCCTGAAGGCAGCGGTTTATGAATAAATAAAGCAGCAATGCTCCCATTGAGCCTGCACACAAAGAAACCATCCTGCCTAGGACTGGGATATTCCCATGTCAGTAATAACCCCTGGGAATACAAATATGAAGAATCCCAGGTCTGCAGTCTCTTAGGTTCTCAATTTTCTTCCCTCCTCTCACTCTATCAATTAAAAAAATTTATTGCTTTCATTTAATGCACTTCTGGGTTCCTTGCTACATTTGTGAGCTTGCAAGGCAGGAGCTCCCTGTATGTCCTGTACAAGGAAGCCCCCTCCACCCTGGGCACTGGAGACAAGGTGGAAAAACGGGTTCTAGAACCTCCTCCTCTTCCCAGAGGTACCTGCAGGGAGCCCATGCAGCAGGAAGAGTTCCTATTTAACGCTTGCTACACACAGAGGTTATGTAGGCTGCCTTCTATCTTTGAGCAAACCCACCCCTTTAGAGCATGCGTGGTGACAAGGGCTTATGCCAGTGAAAACCAGTCCCCAGGGCAGTGCCCCATGTCCCCATTCCCCTTGAAAGCTCTGAGATTTCTTGAACATTGTGCAGCTGCTCAGCATAAGTGTTTGGCTTTAATGAAAAACTAAGGGATAAAAAGGTATAAACCTGTCAAACAAACAAACTAGCTATCTAAGGGATCTAGCCAAAAGGAACAAGCCTATTAAAGGAATCGTTTTCTGCACCAATATGTCACTGCACTATACTCTGTGCATAATTATTACTTAAATCTAGCCATCCCATGCATTATTAATAGGACCAGCCAACCTCAAGTCCCCATGCAGCCTTAAAGCAGATATATTAAATTTTCCCAACAGGAAACGGGCAACCATCCGTTATTAGCAATAGACTAGACAGTTAAGTCAATGCCTCTTTCAAGTTTTGTTCTGGTGCGATCAACAAGGCTGCTCTCCCCCATTCTCCAAACTGTCTTTACTGTCAAATCTGAGCAGGATTTTCTCATTTCTCCATGAAGCATGCAAGTTTACCCTTTATTCGGAGCAACAAAATCTTGTGTAGATGCTAAAATGCTTTGGGAACAGAGAGAAACCTAAGCAAATTGACAGCAGAAAAACAAGAGGTAGTGGGGAATCAGGGCTAAAGAACTAAGGATGGGAGAAGGGGGAGGAATAACAACAATCTTATTGCTTCTGAAGCCAATAGAGGTGTTTGTATGCTGTTCATGCATCTGCCATGGCTGGAAGTTCGTTATTACATACAGGCGTATGCCAAACTACCAGTTTATACTTCAGCATTACTCAAATCTGAGCAGCCATGATTCTCACCCCTCCTAAATTCACCCTGTACTCCTCTAGTCAGTATTTCTAACAGTTTGTGTTCAGTTGTAGAGTGGTGGTTTTGTACAAGGCCACACCACTAGCAAAGGATGTTTTTCCACAAGTGGGATGGTCTTTCTCATACAGGGACATAGACGAAGGCTAACATGCTCCAATTGCCTGGAAGGGCATTTCCCTCTTAAAATATGATCTAGACCCAAACCCTCCACTCAGAAAACACACAGGTTTTACATCACAGTAGACAGTGCAAATTGCAGCACTTCTTGCATACTCCCGTGCCCTGTCCTCTTTACAATTTCCCTGTATTGTGAAGTGATTTGGTAGCATCCCACGCGAGGTGTGCAATTCAAAATAGCAGGCCTGGAAATTTAAATGCTTCAGCAGCAAGCCAAGGAAATGTCCACAAATTATAGATTAGAAGAGTATTTGCTATGAAACTGTGTGGCTAGAGATTACAGGGGCAAGCAGAAATGTGAATATGCCATGCTGGAAAAAAAAAACAAAATCAACCAAACCTGAGGAAAGGGGGAAAGTCTAAATAATAATGCCATGATATTAAAAAATGTATTCTTTTCACTCTAGAGTACAAAGAGCAGAGAGAACAAGAAACACAGAAGAAGAGACACTTGTGCTGGAGAGCACTGGGAAATTTATATCCTTGCTTGACTGACTTCTGTCAGAGGGGCAGTACAGTAATGTTAGATGTGCACTACGTTTTTTGTCTAACAAACACAATGCACCTGAAAGACAAAGATATCAAGCCAGCTGGTTGTGAAGGTAGCCCCTTAGGCTTCTGTTTTGTTGCTGGGAAGTCTTAAGCATTTGACATTTCTTATCAGTAAAAATGAGCCTGAAAGATTTCCTGCTCAGGGGTTGAGGGGAGGGGAGGCACGGCAAGTGGATGAGTGGATTCTCTGTGAGATGGTCTATAACATATGGCTTGTTGGTGGAGTGAGACACTTAATGTAATAGTTATCAATACCCGCATGCGTACTTAAAATAAGATAAAAGTTAATTAGTTCCAACTTCAGTCCTTCCCTTCTGTTGATAATCCCTCATTTTTCTTATCAGTCTGTAAATGACTAGAAAAAAAATCTAGCCCCAACATCAGGCTGTTGGAGAACCTGAAGTGATTACCCAAGTGGCACTCTCCACAAAACTATCCAACTGCTACTATCTTGTTCTTAAATTACAGCATAATATATATTTTTCTAAATTCCTCTCCCACTGACAAATCCCCATTGCAGTATTACAAAGGGGACAGAGGAGGGAGGGAAAGTGATTAAAAACAGGCTGTTTTCAGTATCAACAATCTAAAGATGCTATTAGCAGATTGCCTGAATAATGTATTATTGCTGAACCAAGATGTGTTAGAAAACACTGAGTCATGTCACCAAATTAATGAAATTACTTTGAAATTATGAATTTTCCAACTAAACTGGAGCAGAATTTAGGTTTTGTCAGTTGCTGTAATCTTCCATACCCATAGTCCACATTACTCATACGTTCACCTTTTTCCTTGCACAAACAAGGGGTAAAACCTGACAGCTGAGGGTCACAGAAGCTGAGTTTTTGGGGGAAAAAAAACCCAAAAAAACCAGCAAGTATCACAGTAACAGCCACACACTTTCTTCACTCAAGACTATTCTTGTTCAAAGATCTGCTTTTTTGGGGTCTTAGTTTAAATTGTCACTGGTAGCAGAGGCTTAACCTGCAGCGGGTTTCCAAGGTTGCTTGTTAGGATATATAGCAAAATGTGCAAAATCAAACATCTCACGGCAACAGCTACTTGTACGACTGAAATGAGCCAGTTTGCAGGCATCTTGAGGTTTACTGCAGGGATCTTAAATCTTGAGAGTTAACCTTACTTTTCTAAGTGTATTTTTAAACCCAACAGTGTTAGACAAAAGAAAAAAAAAAAAAAAGAAAAAAAAAAAAGGCTATTTTGGTTCTGCTTTTATTTCTTCGGTTTGTTAGACG
Organism: Athene cunicularia; assembly: GCF_003259725.1. NCBI lineage: Eukaryota > Metazoa > Chordata > Aves > Strigiformes > Strigidae > Athene > Athene cunicularia. Next base: position 13,424,968 of record NW_020799110.1, on the reverse strand, counting down.
TTGTGGGAGTGTACAGAGATAAGATAAGCCAGTCTCAAAGCCTCCTCTTTCTTATGTTTATATCCAGCCAGACCTGCTGCTTATCACTCTGCCATTTAACTCCCTCTCTATTAAGTAGGAAGAAGAGATGAGGGAAGAATTAGTCTGGCTGACCCCTGAACTCCTTCCTGAGAGGGCTGTGGTACAGGCAGGGAGAAGGGCTGAGGGAGCTCTGGGAGCTGAGCTACTTATCTAAGGTAGCCACGCCAAGAGCCCGAGAAGCAGGGCTGGTTATCACAGCAGTCTGCCTACCTTTGTTTCTTTCTCTCCCTTTAGTTTAGCTCCTATTTTAGAGCTCAGAGCCCCTGTCAATACTGAACGGATTGGTGCACATTTTGTTTTGATGATTATGATGATCCTGCTGTCTCAACATGAGGAAAAGGCATTTGGATCTCTGCATCTCTCTAGGTTGTGTTGTATTTTGGTCCAGGAGTGAGATCTTGAACACACTGTCTGTCCCTATCTGTGTACATATGAAACCACTCCTTTGGGAATGTTTCTCTGTATTTTGCTGTCTCAACAGCCTCTTGGCTAATTCTCAGAAATTCTGTGAAAGATGGAAAAGCTCTGGCACAAGGGCAGACACTGTTCTAGGAACAGCTTTGTCCTGAAATGCATCAACCTCTTCTAGCACAGCTCAGTCTTGCATGGTGAATTAAAGCCTATCTCCTTCCCCCCC
>NW_020799110.1:13381804-13424200 GCF_003259725.1 Athene cunicularia | reverse complement strand
CCCCCCCCCACCAGAAAAAGAGATGACCTTAACACAGAAGTCTGGTCTCTGACCTGAAGCTATACTTTGTCATTTCAGCAATGCTGTAAAAAGGGTAACAAACAGCAGGGAAGATGGGGGGCTGGATGCAGGAGGTGGAAAAGACTGACTGGATACTTTGGTGAGTCCCGTCAGGAATTCTGTTTCTAAGAGAAAGATTTAAGGTAAAGATTCTGCTCTTTTGTCACGAGCACTGCAGAAATATACAAAAGTTAAACCCAGTGCACAGAATGTGAGTGCAGAGAACTGAGTGGAAATCAGGCAGAGAAGGTATTTATTCATCATTAACCTTGGTCCCCCCTATGATTATTGTCCACTGGCTCTGCAACGCACTGTCTTCTCCCAGCATTTGAGGGTAGACACGAACAAAAGAACGGGTTAGGGCTACCCTTTGGCTCACAGGCAAAGAATGAATTTTTTTTTTCAACATGCACCATTACTCTTAAAGAATTCTTGACATCTCCAGAAGCAGCAGCTTGCTGCAAATGCACTCTAGAGCTTCAAGTCCAATCCAGAGACACACACCAGAGTGCAGAAATTATGCTCCAGACTCAATTCCTGCTTTCTGAAACAGGCAGAATAATGAAGCCATCCTATTCAGGCACTGACATCAGCTGTATCTCTAGTACACCTACTAGAATTTGCCAGCATTTCTTCCTTCCCTGCCTTAACTTTTATTCCTCCCACAGTTCTTTGGCTTCTACGTGAATCAAATCCCTGCCAGCAATGCTGTCAGATGGCATCCCTTTCAGGGAAAAGCATGCTAGCATGGTGGACTGCATGTCTTGAAAAAGGGAATTCTGGTAGTCCAGGGTCACTGCAGACAATTACAGAATCCAATTCTTCACGGATACTGCCCTCAACACTGAAATAGTGACTGGTTTCATCCTCTTACACAGTCTTTCTATTCCACTTGGTTTTTCAGAGGCAAAAATGCATGCAGCATCCCTGTGTTATAAAAATCTTTCTTGTGCTGTGCACATTGAGCTGCTCTAAGTCATTGTGGGTTTCCACCTAATCCAAAACACTGAGGCACAGTCTGGGAAATGGTAAATGAGGCTGACAAAGAATTAAGAAAAATACTGTCCAGGGAAAATATTTGTTCCAGCTTCACGTTTCTAATTTCTCTTTTCATCTTAATGGGAGTGTGGGAAAGAGGAGGCTCTTGTTTCTTATACCCTCTCCAGTTATAATAATTTTCATAGACCTCCTGAAAAAAGTCTCAGGATATGCTATTAGAAAAATCAAGCAAGGATGAATACAACAGTTCCTAAAGTAGTTATCTCAGGTCCAAGTTGGTGTAGTAGCAGACAGTAAAGCTACAGAAGACCCATTTTAACCACAGTGTTTAAGAACATGCTTGCTTCTTAAATAACTGCCCAGAAGTCCCAAATGCCAACGAAAAAAAGCTCAAGACAACTGTCCACAGGCACAGAAACACATGGTAAACCCTGGCTGCGTCACAGGAAGAGAAAGCATTAAGTCAACCATTCCAGGACACACAGGCTAGAACCAGGGGCTGTGAGGATTTCAGGCTGGAGGCTTCAACCCCCTACGTCTGCTGCTGGAGCATGCGCCAACCCTCCTCCTGCCCTCACTCTTCTCATAGCAGTGGAAAAGATACCCCACACCAACCAGCCAAGCAACTCATTGCTCTTGAACACTGCAAACAGCCTTCCATGTTCAGAGAGAGAAAACAGTTAACTCTAGGGCATATTAAGAGGAGGGAAAAGAAATAGCAGCAGGTTACACCTTTGAGCATCTGCCTGAACTTTCTGCCCTTCTCAAGGAACCTCTTTACTCTTTAGACATCTGTTGACTGGCAATCAGCCTGTCTGCATTACTTATACTTACCCTGGATCAAACAGCTTGTCAGACTTTTACTCAGAGGGCAGCTTGAGGGGAAAACATTTAGCATCTACTACAGCTGATGAACAGGGCTGGTTGTGGGCTATTTCTACTACACACTTACAAGTGTGAGGTGCTGCGTGCCACGCACCCTACCTATACTAGCATTAAAGATTATTAAACTTCCATGATGAAATCTCCCTGCAATTCCTAGTCTAAACATATTCACAGACCCTCAGTGCACAGCATTTTTTCTGCCTAAGGATTTCCCCCAACAAATACAATCACCACCTCTTTTACCCTTTTGCTTTTGACAGTCTCGCCACCTCCCAGCCTCCTTCATCCTTCTCTGTGCCAATTCTTTTGAGCAACTGGCAGGAGTTTGTTAGGATTTGAGTTGTTTGGGTTTTTTTTTTTTAGTAAGTTTGTTTTTTGTTTTTATTTTTCAAAAATATCCTAGAGCATGCCTGAGGATTGCCTCTTACCTTCAGCTGACTCGGTTCAGCTACAGAGCTCTTGGCTGTGCAGGGATGTGGCCAGTCTGGATAGCAGAAGACAAATCTTACCAGTAGAGTTAGCATGCTGAGCAAATCTCAGTAAAACATCCCGACCAACCAAGTCCAAAATACAGGAGAAAAGCAGGGCAATACAATTACCTTTTGTGCAGGAAAAGCAAGCTGCCTCATGGGCTTTAAGGCTCCCAGCGCTGCAAATGTGATTGGAAACAGCTGAGGAGGCACAGCCAGGTGCATGAACAACCTCACACTCCATTCTAAAAGGGACACAATTCTACTCTTCTTTTCCTACAAGAGCTCCTGGCCTTTCAGTGAATGTTCTTCAATGAAGTGAAGTATTTGCATGTTTTAATTTGCAGATCTGCTGAACTGTAGCATTTAGAAAGGCCTGAAAGCATAGTAAGGATGGTACATGTTGCAGTCAGTTTTCTGGACTGCATTGTCCAGGGTTAATGTAGGGTAAAGGAGAGAGGTCAGCATGCAAGGATTTATGGAGAAGAAAGCACACAAACTTGTTTAGCAGCTACATTGATTCTTGACATTAACTTGACCATTTACCTTCAACTTAAGGAAGTCAGCAATCTATGCTTACCCTGTCACGGCAGACAGATGGATGGGGGGTTCCTAATTCTTTTAGGAACAACTTTGAGTAATTTAAGTTTGTTTTAAAAACAGAATAGGGAAGTCAAACGTGAGAAATCGGAAAGGAAAGTCTACAAGAGCTTGAAATTCAACCCCTTAATCTTGGATATTTTCAAAAAGTTTTGACTACTACACCCATGGTACTCAACCAGCCCATGCACTCTTTTACCAACCAACCTCATTTTAGTCCTTCTGATCTTGTCTTTTAAACATCAAGTCATATTTCTAGCTATTCAGCACTAACCTCAGGCTCAGTCCCCAGCCTCACCTGAAATAAAGACCAGCATTTCAGCATTAGTACGGTGCCTGCTACTTAACCACATGCACCTGGAACACTCCGTGCCCTGGCCAGCACAAATTCCTCACACTACAATCAACATTAAAATTAACCTACTGATCTATTTTTTTTTTTTTTTCTGAACTGAATCACATACCAGATTTTCTAAAGAGACTTCAATGGTTTTTATTTTGAAAAGTCTTTACAGAAAGGTAGTTCTTTTCTACTCCCACAGTTTACCAGATCAGCTCCTAATATTTACACTTACAGGCATCTGTGACAACTGCTCCTCTGTACCAGGATTTTTAATTCAGTTGTCCTTCTGCCTCTCTACCTTTTTGTACAATGCAAGAAATTTTGCCTGACTTTTCCTCCACAACACAGAAATACTGTTGTGAAGAAACTCTGCGGTGTAGTTGTTCTGAATTTATACCACTGTGAAGGAGGATCTGTCCCATTAATGCTGGGGAGCAAATACCACCCATTACCATTAAAATGGGGCAGAGTAGAGTAGACTAGGATATACTGTGGGTCAATAAAGCATTTTAATAAGAAATGGGGCAGAATAGAGTAGAATAGGATATACTATGGGTCCATAAAGTATTTTAATAAGATCTCCTTATCTGTAAGGTCGAAAAGGAAGAAAAAACATGTACATAGACTGAATTTGCAAATAATCCTTTTCCATTGATGTTCAGTTACCGGAATTTGTTTGGTTAATTGATAAATTAGCTTCCTATTGGGATTTTGTTAGTGATTTTGGGCTAAAATAAATGTTTGTCAATGACTTAAGATAATATTATGATAATGTTCAGCTAACATGAAGGAAAAAAGTACTACCTGAAAAAAAAAAGTAGCAGTCATCATCACAGACTATATATCCTCATAAAGAAATTGGAGGATAGTCTACGAACCTCATCCAAATTAGTATCCATGCCTACACAGGGTGAAGTTGTATGTGTCGCACAGCCCCTTTTTCTTACTCCAGATGGCTGAATACTCACTGCCATACCATTTTCATTTTATGCTCTGCATCTCAACACAAAAGGAGAGAAGTTTTCAGTTGCTGGGATAATAATCAGTCTTTTATTACACAGGCAGCATTACGAAGGAAAGCAGTTTCAGATTTAGTGGGAGAGAAGTGAACAATGCACTTAAACAGAAAGCAGCTGTGCTTGCGATGCCGTGGCCTCAGCTCTGCCCCATACAACACAGTGCCCTGGGAGCGCTCTGCCGTCAGGGCTCGAACTGCTCCCAGATATTGCACAGCTGACATACCCACACCCAGGTGAGGATGGGAAGGTTTTTCTGTTGGACTCAGTAGTCCCAGATTCAATACATGATCTTGTTTTTCTACAGTTTTGCCCCTGTGTGGCCTACATGAACAGTCTCACAGGTGTGTTACGCTGCAGATACAACCACCGTGACTGGTTCCCCATCCGTGCTGCTTGTTGCTGTAGTGCTAGGGCCGTAATAATAACCTCTGAAACAAAATTGACCTCTAGATGAACCTCACAACCAAACGTTATCCATTATCAGTATCTATTAATTAGTAAAATCTGTATTGCCATTAACGTTAATTATTAGTATCTGATCATTAATGAAATATGTATGCTCGCTAGTGAAAGATGTAACTTAGACAAAATGTAGTCAGTAGTGAGGATGAAATGCTGTGAGAACATGGATCCAACTTCCCTTGTTCAAGGCTGAGAACCCAAGTGTTTGCCCTTGTTAGAAACTCCCTTGGCTCTCCCCCCCCGAGCCCTGGCCAGGCTTTGGGTGGAATCCAACAGCAGGATGAAACCAGATGTTTCTGCTCAAAGCAAAGGTGCAAGTTATTCTGGCTTGCTGATTTTTGGTATGTAAGGCTGGACCCACTTGCTGCGACTTTGGAAGCCTCACCTACGGATGGACACACCGCGTAGGACTTCCCACTTTCAGGGAAAGGGACTCCAAGTCCTCGCTGCAACCGGGGCTCCCCAGTGACTGCGGATCTGGATGTTGGTAACATATGCAAGTGGTGATGGATCTTTCTTAATCACTACTCTCTCCATCATGTAGTGATGAAGTGCATTACCTTGCTTATTCTTATTTTTCTATAATTAACTGTATATAGTAATAATTAAGTGTACTGATCTGTATTTTCTTTATTGCATATTTTCTGTATTACTTGGTTATATCCTTTAATTATTAACAGTAAAATAAGCCTGCTCTTTTTAATCTGGTGTCTGACTTTAATTGGCATCCTTGATCAGCAGAACAGTTGCTGTTGGCACTCCCATCAGCATGGGTTTCCATGGACCTGGGCCAAGCAGAAATCTCCCAGCCCTGGACTTGCAAACTAGAGAGACAGTTTTATCCCATCCTCACTAGTGGATGTCAGACCATCGTTCTGAGTCCATCGGGAGGCATTACAGCCTGAGGGAGGCTAGTTTCCAGACCTACTCCAGAGGTTACTTTCCAAAATGCATCTTCTGCTGATTCATCGCCCACTGACACTGCTGACTTCCTGTAAACACCTGACCCGGGAACATAAATTACCATTAAGGCTGACAAGGATATACCCGCTGCGACAATAACTCACACGGCTGCTGCTTCCTAGCACAAAAGAACATCCCTTTTGCTTTGGCACAGTGAGTACATCCTTTGGGATTATTAATGCAGGCATCTCTTGCTGACATTAATGAGGCTGGTGCACTCTTGACATAGGAGGACAGCCATACTCACACCATGGGGCTCAGACACAGCACAGTGACCACCATGCTCTGAGGGAAGAGTGATTTGTTGCGGAGGACTCATTTCTTAATGTCTTCATTCTCAGCACAAACCTATAAATGGCATTACTCATCCCTGATGATACACGAGATATCCTAGAAAACAGCCACTACTGCTAGGCAGGATGGAAATGATAAAGGCTATCAAATCAATCCCAAGGCTTGAGGGCAGGAGCTGATCACCAGGTGGACGGGAAGGAATCTCTCCTCAGCAATAGCATTACTGCAGAAAGATACGAAGTGGTCATGAGCTGGAAAGGGAGGGAGGGAAACTGGTTTTCAAACATGCAGTGGGGCCATGGCTAAAAAGGAGCAATTGCACTGAATAGTTACAGAAGCCCATCCGAAGACAAGCAACGTGCAGTGTCTTCACCTTCCTAGAGTAAATTTCCACAACGCTCCACCTATCATAAAGCAATCACACAATTCAAGGTTAATGCTTCAAGACACTCTTAAAGGTACAAACTTGGTATAATGTGCACTACGTTAATTACAGCTAAAATTATTCCCAGCATTTTTACTTTGGCACTGAAACATCTGTTTGCATCTGCAACGAGCCTCTCTTATCCCACAGCAAATTGCATAATGTTTTCATTAACACCATCTAGCAAACGACAAGACAATATTCCAGTAATGTTTCTCCCCCTAACAGATGTGATCCTGTTGAAATCTCTCCCTTTGGTTCCCTTTACGTTCTTGCTCCCCTGGAACGAGAGGATATAAAAAAAAAAAAAAAAAGGGGAGAATAAAACATTACAATAAAGGGGAAGTTAAGCAACCTCATTACAAACAACCTAGAGCAGCAAATGGTTTGAGGTTTGGAGAAAAGAAACTTGCATGTTATTTGTGCTTGTTCTTGTAGATGTAATGACCAACAATGTGCCTCAACCCCAAAACTTTATTTTAAATGAGGTAAATGTAGCTGTCACTTTCAAGTGAGTTGACCGGCTGCTTTATGAAGCTGTTCACTGGGTGGACTCAATTACATCTTGCCAAGTACATTTCTTCTTTCAGTCTGATTTCTAGGTTGAGGATGGGATCTCACAATTTTCTGTCTCAACCCAGTCTCTTGTTGAACTGTTTAACCTTTCAGTACCTCACCAGGAACTGCATTCAGACATGTCAGTCTGTTTTCTCTAGATGAGGTGAGTGATGCCCAGTGACCAGAGAGCTCTTATAAATTTGAAGTATTTCCATGCAAAAGAGATCTGACAATGAACATACAGGTTACTCACACACTTTATTTACTGTATATCAATTTCTCAGTAGGAGTGCAGACACAACCAAGCTGCTCAGAGTCTCTCTGAAAGGTATAGCCCGTGTTTGCCCACACAGACCATTTCTGAACCTTTCTTGTTTTGGGAGAGTCTTCTTAAAACCTTCTTAGTTTTTTTGATAATGCTGCCACCCTGGCAGTTGTTATGGTACCTTGTGACCCAGCGGTCACTTGAGCCTGAACTCCACTAACATCCTCTGAAGTTTCTGTGATGGCCCAGCATTCTGAGTCAGGTTTGGAGCCATATGTCTAGCTCGCAAGTAGGGAAATGTGAACATGGGTGGAAGACACTGTCTCAACCTATACTTTGTCACTAAAGGCAGCATGATTGTCCTGATCACTATCCTGCCTGAATATGCTTCACCCAAAATATTCACCCTCTAAGAGTATCTCAGAGACCTTGGTGAGCTCAAGCATGCTCCCATGTCCTCTTGTCCTGTTCCCATGCTGCCCAGCCCCGATGGCCTTTCATAAAAATGCTGTGCATAGCAAAGGCACTTCAGGGGAAATGCAAGAGTGGATGAAAGGGAAGATGAACCCAAGCTTGTTTCTACTCGTGCATCGTGGAGATCCAGCTGGAGTAAACCACCAATGAACTAAGAGTACAAGTAGGTACAAGTGGGGTAGGCACAGTGTAAGCACACACGGGTGCTGCTGTCAAAAGCAGTAGGAAAATATTTCTTCAGACCAAGTCACCTTCTTACATTGTTTCTAGCCTTGTACCTATTAGTACCCAGAGTTACTGGAATAAATCTTGCAACTTGTTTTCAACAGAACTGTTTGGTGTCTGGTTCCTTACTGTTGTCTTCCCCCCTCCCTTATTATTCAAAAGCAATTCATCTGCACAAGAAACTCTGATGATGGGTGCAGTAAAAGAGTAACTTTATGCTGCAGATCAAACACTTATAGCATTCCTAAAATTACAGCATAGAAGTTCCATAGCTGTAAGAAATCCTTTTTTATTCTTCTCACTTAGCCTGGATTATATCAGGACATCACTTTCTAAAATCAATAAGTGAGAAGAAAGTCAGATTTAGCACATGAAAGCAGCAATAAAGTGTGAGCCCCTCTTACTTTCCTCTTCCAGTTCCTTGGTATTGTCCTTCAGAGATCACTCCTAAAGGATCATCCTCAGCTTCTGATCAGAGTCTGAGCAAGGTTTCTTGGGTGAGTTGATGGTCCTGATGAAGCCACTAACAGTCCACAGATTGCTGGACTGGGACTGAACTGAACTCTTCTACTACAAAGATTTACTCCAGCTCTTGCAAATGTTGTTAATCCCAAACTATCTCAAATGTATGTTTTAGTGCGCATGAAGTTGGGTTAAAAAATTATGAAACTGTCACAACAGCAAACAGTTCATTTTAATATTTTCCTGCCTTTTTAACCTTTAGAACTCCCTTTTAAAAACGTCTCTCCCCAATTTTGAAGGCTACAAAATAAACAAAAGCTTAAATTCTCCCTTACTCAAGTGGGGAATTAAAGAAAAATTACTCTTGCCATGGCCAGCAATACTATATTCTCATACACCATCAATAGCCATCTAGTAAAAAACTCAGATCTCCAGCTAAAATTCTTCTTCCTTGCTTATGTTTGGGTTTTTTTTCTGGAAAATTGATAAGCAAATAAAAATCAGCTTGGGTTACCTACCATGCGTGTGCTGATCTGCTCCGTGGATGTGTCCTTGCTGCAGACCTCATTTAGAAGATGTTGCTATGACTCCTCACTCCCTGTTGCTCGATTGGAGCAACCTACTTAGTGTCTTCCTTTATAGTCCAGATTCTTCCAGACTCACGGCTCATGCGATGTATTAAGTGTTTCTACAAGACTTGCTGCTAAACTTCTAACTTCTTGCAACATTGCAAAATTAGCTAGAAAACAGATATGTGCCAGGCTTTGTATGAAGTTATTTGAATATTTGCATTATGGTTCGAAGACACCAACCAAATAATAAGGCTCTTGAACTAAGACTTGAAACAAGTGTGATAAACAAAAAATATAATTATTTCCATTTCAAATTGGGCAACTGAGGCACAGCAGGGTTTAGAGTCATTGTTATGCTGAAAACCTGCAGCAGATACAAGGTTTGAATCTGACATTGCTTTTTAGACATTACTTGGATGCTGTCTTATCCTCTTGGGTGATTATCTACTCTCAGAGTGGTCTTTGCTTCTGAATCAACACTCATTGCCTATCTTGATTTCCTTTCCCTTTCCTTATAATCTAGGCATGTGATTGATTAACCAGTCTATTTCATGAATGTCACCAAACTTTCTATTCGCCTATAACTGTGTTCTTGTGTTTCTGGATCATTAAGCATGTAAATTAAATTCAATTGCAAATTGAATATATAATTGTGCGTACGCAGGGTCCTGAAGAATAGGGAGGACTTTAATGAGAGAAGATATTCCCACATCTGTAATTCTGACCTACTCAGTCTTTCAGAAAGGAATTGCTCAACAGATTTGAAATTGCATCATTTCAAAATCATTTTGGCAGCTTTTATACTCAATTATTTTTCTCTTATTGAAGTTTTCCAGAAAAAGAAGGGCAACATTTCATTCCTTGTTTCTGGTTTGGAACACACCTACTGCTAGATTGTGAACCCTTTGACTTAAATTTAGATATTTAAACTTAGAGGTCTGAACTAAATAGATATTACACCTTCCTTTTCAGTGGAAAGACATGCAAGCGTTTGGACCCTAGAGTCCAGGCAAGGATTGGGCTTTGATACTCCTGGTGCTGGATAGAGAGGCTTCTGCAGCTGGAATACCTCAGTGTAGTGGCTTCGTAGATGCCAGTTTTCCCTGAGAATTACTAGAAAAATCAGGACAGGTCAGTCAATCCTGTTAACCTTTTCCTCCCAGATGTAGGATATCCTTTTTGACAGAATTGAAACCTATGTCCATTCATGGTGGGTTGGAAGGTCACAAAAACTCGGAAGGTGAACTTTTGTATTTTCTTTTCCTCAAACACAAAGGAAAAAAAAACCATCTACTTATGAGGATTTTTCTCCCAGAATGAATTGGCTCAATTTTGGATCATTTGAGATGCAACAACATAGGGCTTTGCCAAGAATATTTCCTTATCAGAGCAGATTTACATACATTGCTCATTTCTCATAACCTCACATGTGGTTCTCTAAATATCAGGTGGACTCTTTGAGTAAGGAAGTAAATGGGAAAATGAGATCATAGCTTCTTTTGGATTAGCAGTCAATAAAGGCTTACTGGCACTTTTGGCAAGGAAAGGGGTTTTAGCCTTCTAACTTTCTGGATGCAATGCATCACTTGCCTACTACATTTTTTGCATTATTGTTAGACCATTTTAAATACTGAAGAGTAAGTTTGATAAAGCAGCAGTTACTTAAGAGGACCAACTTACTCCAGTGACAAAGACGTAATCACCGTTGCAAGTCTTCTAATAAACAAATAAATCCATCATGTCTTGGACAAATTCCAGCCACGTTAATCTTTCATGAACTGAAAAAAATAACTTGCAATAATTAGTTTATAGTGTGGCTTTTGCTACTTTTCCTTTTCAAAAAACTATTTGTGTTCTGATCTTGATTGTTTCATATGTATTTACTCTTCAATTCTATTCATTGCATCTACTAAAATACTTTATTTCTTGGTATGTGGTTTATGGTTGGCTTGCAAACAGGTAGCCATGAGGTTTTGCAATCCATGAAACTCTGACGTGCTGCTTTGTAGCAACTAGACAGAACTGCCCACAATTTGGTTTCTGTGTCTTCAGGAAAGAGGATGACAATCACCCTCATGGAAGTTTTAATTTCAGTTTAGTAGTATTTGTAACCTGAAAATTTACTTCACTTAAAATTTTATGTCATTAAAACTTTACTGTTAGTAAAATAGAATATCAGCATGAAAGGTTCATAAGAATTGCTACAGTAATTGCATTTTTAAATTAAAGAATGATAATAGACATTTTTTAGTTTGCAACGTTTGTCCAGTAATTATGCTGTACCTGCCTAAAATTACAGTCTGCAAGACATTGAGTGAAGTTATTCTTGACGCCTTATCTAAACTTCATGTAATCCCTCAGCACTGTAGACATCTGCTCATTTCACTGCTGCATAGTGCTGCTTCATTATCTCCCCAGAGATTTGTGGGCATGTGGTCTGCAAAGTGCTGGGGGGTACTGGTATTTGTGAAAGGTAGCAGCAGCAGCAGCCACTGTCTGCTCTACCGTTTTCCTCAGAAGGTTTTAAAACGAGTGTCATATTTGGCTCTGTTCAGATTACTTTTCAAAGCAAAATATGCAAATATCCTAGAATTAATCTGCACAGGGGATATGTGTCTTTTCTTTTAAAGATATCAGTTCACTCAGCTTGCAAACACTCCATTTCCAGCTGTCAAATCTGAAGCATTAAAATCAACAGCCTTAATTATTTATTGTTCTCTATACCTACTAATAGCCGCTTAATTGTTTTTTGGATAGGATATTTTTAGAGGAAACCATTAAGTTTTCATACTCTGGCATTGTCCCAGACTAGAAAATTAATGAGAGGCTCTTAATTTAGCCATAAACAACTGACTTTATTTAAAACATTCCAGTTTCTGACATTACTTGATTAATCTTCACATCCTGTCCTGACATACTGCTGCTTCTGGCTGTGAGATATTTGTTGTTTCTCCCTAGGGATGTTCACAGTTCACCTGGTCCTGCTGCTCCCTGAATCTCAAGAGGTGTGGGGAGTTAGCCTGGGGCGCAGGGTTGAAGATGCCAGCAGTGGGATTTGAGGAGTGTTGCCATATTATTTGCCCCTGTCCTCATTGCCCCACTGCTTTAGCCCTTCGCTCTCCCCACTGGCTACCCCTTTTTTCAGCTCTGGCACCCCATGATCCACAAACACATCTTTAGACTTGTTTCAGCAGCAGGAGGGTTTCAGGGACAGACCGTGCCAATGGCTGCAGGGAGACCCAGGGTGCATCTGTGATCGAACAGGCCTGCAGGAACCCTACAGATATTATATGACTTGTACAGGTGGGCAGGAGCTCCGGACATCAGCATGAGACTTTCTAGCGAATAACAGGGTTATCTTAGCCCTGCTTTGGTCCCAGACTAGCTTAAAAACATACTGGCTTCGAGTGGCCTGTCTGAGTCCTACCATGCAAGTGATAAACGAATAATATAGCTAGAGAGATACATCTTACTGTTCCAAGTCTTCAGTCCCTGCTCTAGGACTGACTCCTTCTCCTCTTACCTCCTCCCCCAGACCTTCCCAAGTTGCTCTGCTAGGTGTTTGTTTTGACTCTTGTCTCTTATTTTAAAACGGCCAGTATCACCATCACTAAATGTAACTTGTAATTTTCTTCTAATTCCTCCTGGTATAGATTTTTTTGCTCCCCAAAATGGAAAAAAACCCAACAAACAAACAACACAAGTGCAGTCACTTTCTAGTAGCTGCAGAACAGCTGGTTTCCTGTCCTTTTTCCTGGAATTTTCTTTATTTAAAAAGAAACAGGATGATTTTGAAGTAGTCACCAGAGGGTTCCAACTGATGGAAATAAAACACCCTCAAGGGACCAGCATTTCCCTGTAGAGATCCACTGCTTTGGTGAGAGTTGCAAGACATTTTTAAAGAAGCAGTGACGGCTCTGCTGGTCCAAGCACTATGCCTTCTCTCTTCAGGTGGGGAGAAGGGTTTGGGAGCAGAGGCCACATGTTGCACTTCCCTACTTCAGTGCCTATTCCCTTCCTTCAGAGCACAAAAGTCAGACAGAGGACTGCTATGAAGAATGCAGGTGAGAACTGCCTGCCCGGTCCCCTCAGGCTAGCTTTATTCCTTTTCAGATAAATGTCTGCTGCAACCATGTTTAGTAGGAAAGAAAAGTGGTCGGTCAAGAGTAGAAGAGATGAGTAAGGACTTCTCAAGAGATCACTAACCCATTTTTCTGTAGCAGGGAACAGCTAGGATGAATTTCCTTGTCTTTACATCACATATTTCTAACAAAACCCCCCATATTCAGATATTAATTTAGTACTAGATGCAAGGGGTGGATTGCAGTCCCTGGAGAATGAGGCCATGTCCTTACCTCAAACTCCAATGTGATCCAGTAAAACATGGAGAAGATCCCATTTCAATGCTTTTATCAGTCCTGTCCTGGGCTGACCTCTGTTGAAGGTTAAAGCAGCCCTGATCTTCACAGCACTGCTGATCCTAAATCTAGGCAGGAATGCCACAGCACTGATTAAATAAATCAGTTCCCCACCTAACAGCTGGTGGAATCTCTTTCCTGTTGGCATACCTATGTCCATGCTAGGTTTTGGCTGATGGTTTGTTGTTAGATGGAGCATGTGATTTTTTTTCAGGTCCTAAACTGATAATGCTAGACTGGCAAAACACAGCCACCAGGCACTACCTGGTACTACTCACCCACTACGCCAGGTACCATCCCTCTATCCTGGGTGTGCGTACGTGAGGTGCTGAGATGGACTCTCCGCTTCAGAGCCACTCACCTCTCAGCTGCCCACGCTTACACGCAAACAAGGAGGAAGCTGAAATTTTCTTTTTGCAAGCACATGGCAGAGTCAGAGCAAAAAATAGCTTTAAAAACTGTTTGATAGGGGTCATTCCATCAACACTAAATTATTAAGCCAGATGGAAGCAAAATCAGGAGGGACCTTCTTCACCTGCAGTCAGCTATTGGAAGTGCAAATCAGAGGCAGGGTGAAAAGCTGTGTTCAAGACTGGTTATTTCCCTCACACACACTTATAACCCTTTGGTGCTTTCTAAGAATAAAGTGGTTGTGAATAAGAAAATCCTTCCTAAGACTTTGAGTCCTTGTTGAATTTTCACACTGCACATGGGGACTATGACTACAAACCCAGCGTTCCCAAAGCAAGTTCATCTCACCAGTGTTCATCTCACCATGTAGGCACTGGAGAAGAAGGCGACACATTGTATGGAAAATCTCCATGTGGGGAAAAATGGTGTATTTGCAAGCACAGTTCAGATGCTGGAAGATAGATACAGAAAACCAGTATGGCCCTGACTCAAGGGTTGAAGCAAAGTGGAGAGGGACCAAAGCATACATCCTGGTGCGTTTTCATAGAGAAGGGATGAGTCAGTTTTGATAGGTGCCATGACAGCTGTAAAGTTCAAGAATGAAGTAAAATCCAAAGAAAGGATGGAAGTTTTTAATGGTAAGAAGTCCTAAGTTCTAATGGTTGCTGTAAAACAAGCATTTTAGAAAACGTAAACTCTCTTACCTCAGCGTTTAGAGATCATAAGGATGACATCTGAGGAATACACGTTATCTCACATCGGAGGGCCTTGAACCCTTCTCAGATGTGTAGGGCAGTGCCAAACCGTCAGCTTTCTATGACTCCCATGGCAGCTCTCCCTCCTGGAGTTGTGCCGTCCTCACGAGCCACGCCAACCCCGTGTGCCTCACTGCCAGTCCCACAAGGTTATCCTCCCTAGCCTGTGTGTGACACCACAACACAATCCCCTTTTAATGATTTTCCAAATCAGCTGACAGCTCCCGCCAGTCTCCCTGGAAGTCACAGATTTGATAGCTTGTCTGACTGGTTTGTAGGGCAGTGCAAAGCTTCTGCCTCGGAAGGACAAAATAAGAAAATCTGTATTCCCTCCCCTGCCTTTCCCCCCACTGCTTTCATCAAGCAGGTTTTCATGGGGTTTGCGACAAGTGAAACAGGCATTTAAGCACCATGTTACAAATGCTCAGAAATAGAAGAGCAAAGGTCCTAGGTCCCCTCCTGGTGTTGCTGGCTAACAGGCTTTTCTCAAGGTGAGGAGAATAGGGCAATATGATTAACTTCAGGTAATGAAGTGACACATTCATCCTCTATCCATCTATTCTTGCAACCTTTAAAATGAATAATAAATAAAAACCCAAGGAAGACTTTGTAGGCTTTGTTGGCAAATGTTTCCCCTTCAGCTAATGGCAATATATCTTTACACCTGCTCAGTCAATTTTTAATCAAAAGTAGAAATACCCTCTTTGACTTTTTGTTCAGAATATCAAAGGCAATTTTCAAAGGTCTTAGTATCAGTTAAACACCCAGACTCTGCTGGAAATTCATGTACATTGCCTATTGAATTGCTTCTATGTATGTCTCCAAAAATCTCATCATACATCCAGACATATTGTGTGATGCAGTGAATTAACTGGATATAAACAGAAATGTAATGTTAGTTCAGTGCTTCACCAGGGCTCATTTATCCTGTTTAGAAATATGCTTGTCTGCTTCTGGTATTCCACCTAGTTTGGGTATGATATTATTCACTGAAAATATCCCCTGCAGATAACAGGAAACACACACAAAGCAATTTCACTATAATTGATTCCTCCGTCAAAATGATATAAAAACAGAGTAACTTCATAATGATTTGTAGAGAAAATCCATACTTAGTCACTAAGATCAGAATAAGATTTCTTGAGTTATTGAAGATTTATGCTAATATATATGAAAAATCAGAATCCAAAGATCAGAATAAGTGTCTATTCACGAATGCAGATTGATTATGCACATACAAACATTACATCTTGCATGTTAATCACCGAAGGTGTCACTGAGTGCAATGTACTGTTCCACAGGGCAGCAAAGGCCTATATTCCATCACAAAGATGGTCCAGCAATTATGTTTCAGGTGTGAGTTCACCCGATATCATAGACATGATGACAGCATACCTGGATATACTGCTGACATGGCCTGCTTCAGGAGCTGCTGTTCTGGGAGGTGAAAGAAGTTCTGGAAGAGTCTTTCAGCTCTGCTTTTTTTTCTTTTTTTTTTTTTTTTAATTTTTAAGATCCCTTAAATATGGATCAGGAATCTCCTATCCGACTTTACTTAAAATAGCATCTTCACTATAACCAGTAACCCAACTGAGTAAATGATTCCCAGCTGCAATGAAGCGTTGCCAGTTTTGTTTCTTTGAGGACAGGTGTTTGTTTTTTTAATGGAATTGACCACAAATTCTGGGCAATCAGGCCTTGCTCCCAAAAGGTCTTTCATCCATCATTCCTGTTTATCAAGAAGTCATTTTTTAATGTCTTGAAAAGATTTTAGAGGAGCATTTTTGGGATAAAAATGCAACCACTTCTACACTTACTTTTATTCATTAAGCCACCAGTACACATCAGTCATCCTGGCTCTACCAAACATGTAAAACAGAACTTTTCAGATCTTAGGGTTTAAAGGTTTTCTAGCAATCTCCTTCAATTCTAAACCAACTTTTCTAAACTTCCATTTTGATCACTCTGCATGAGAAGTTCACAAATTCTTTACATCTGTAACTCCTAAAAACGTTCAGATGGAAATGTGGCCCCCTAGGGCCACAAATTTCAGTCTACAGATGGGAAGCTTTTGTTTTTCCAGGTTATTTTCCATGAGCCTGTAAAACCTAATGCTTAGATCAATGGGGTTCCATGGACCACAGCTTGAAAACCTCCGAAGTAATTCACATAAAAGTTACTCTCTCCTGGCATGCAGGAACAGGCCGTGCTCTGTAGAAGAAGTAGGTTCAGTAAATTACATTCTTGCTCTAAAACTTTATAAATTATACACATAAAAACTTCCAGGACCACAAATGCATAGAAAAGGCAACAAATATAATATTTATGCCAGTTAACAGGCTAATGTCTCAGCCTTAAAGTCATTCTTGCAGGAAACTGAGGGATCAGGATTTCTTTGGCACTTTCAGGACATCATTGTATGGAATCCTCAGAGAGTAGAAGGTTATTTCTCTGAAAGAATATTCACATAGGAACATTTTTACAAATATGGCTTCCATGCAGTGGAAATTTAGAAATGCCTAGAACTGGCTCAAAAGGGAGCTAAATGGGAAATTCCAGAAGGAAAATGTCCCCCCTCCACGAAATCTTTTAAATTTCAAGTATTTAAAAGGTGCTGAGTTTGACAGTCTGTATCATTGCTTGAAAATAGAGATTTCCATCAAACTGTCAAGAAAAATATTCCTTATAATTCTACAATTTCAGAGATCATGAAGTATGGGAAAGAAAAAGTGAACAAACATACAAGGCCTATTTCCCCATCCTGCTTGTCACTGATGAGCCGTATGACCCTGTTAGGGGCAAGGTAATAAACTGGTGATATCCAAAAGGTATAAAAAGCACACCTGAAACCAGCAGAAATTCACATTTCTCACAACTCAGTAGCACCTCTGTCACCTCCTGGTTGGATTACGTGTGTTCTAACTCAGAGCTCAGAAAACCTCCAGCTGGATGACATGGAGCGAGCCACTCCATGCCACAGTTCCCCACGCACGTTCCCAGGATCACACCAATTCCCAGCCTCTCCAGGAAGGTGTGGGAAGGGTAAACACACAATGACTTTTGAGGTCCTGAGCCTACAGTTACTGGGGTCACGCACGTTAAATTCATAGACTGGCCCAGCTTCTCCAAAATAACCATGGTATATATTCTACATCCTCACATTTTCCTCTGTCTTGCATTCCCTCACAGTCTAACTCCATACTTAACCACCTCTTGCTTCCCAAGAACGGGCCTTCCTGCAAGCACTCCAGCATAGCTTGGGAAGGTTCTGATGACTTCTTCTCAAGGAGCCTTCACAACTCTGGAACTTCCCCATTCATCGCTCGAGAGTGTCACAGCTCTGAAGGAAAGGCCCGACATGTCTGAGATACAAATGACACATCTAACAGCTCTGAGAGCTTTCTCTGGTTTCCTCCATCCCTGCTTATTATTTGGAACACATCGTTTGTTCCCTTTCAGAATTAACCTATGTTAATCTGTCGGTCATCTCCCATCCTGTCCTGTGTTGTATCACCTTCCCAACAATTCCTTTAATCAATATTCCCCCCAGACACACTAAGTGAAGTTCTTTTTATAAATAAATCGGTTGCTCTCACCCAGGAGATATGACATTCAGACAAACTAAAAGTCCCTTTTCATCTAAATAATTTAAGTGATCTGCATCCCTTATCAAAGACTAATATATCAGGCACTGCCAACAAGACACCATCATTGTTCTTCAGTGCATATTTAAAGTACATTCCCTGCTTGGCAGAAGTGCCCTGTCAAGAGCCATGGAGACTCAAAGATCTCTCCACAGAGTCACTGCACTATAAACAATACCAGCACAAGAGTCCCAGGCCAGAAGTAGTTGTTGTGATCATCTGCCCCAACCTGCAGCTCAACAAAAAGGGAAAATCACCCAGAATACCCATGACCAGCCAGTGTCTCATAACTGAGCTTATTTAAAATTTCCAGGACTTAAGACTCCCCTCATCTTCAGATAAATTTTGAATTATCCTCCCTGATGAGCTTCCGTTTTTCATTTAACCAGGAATTTATATCTTCAGCTTCCAGTCACCCAATATTACATTTGCTCAGTTAGTGATGCCTTTGTTCTCAGAAAATCTCTTTCCCATTTCAACTCTGAGAACATCACCTCTGACCTTTTTTTCTGAAAAGTTTAAGCCCGAGGCAGGTTTTTCTTGCTTGCATTTCTGTACAAGCTGTCTTTGAAATAGTGTTTCTAAATGCTGTATATCAGAGTGAGGACAAACTCCACCTACACAGACACTCCCCACAGAGCAATTCTGATGTCTTTGCCTCTCTCCTGCAAATGTCACCTCCAGGGCACAGCCCTCTGATCCTCTGTCCCTTTCTCTGGTTGTGGATGGACACCAGCTCTGCATGGCTGCTGCATCAGGGGAAGCTGAGATCTCTAACAGCTTCTGAGGACAAACTTTTAGGCTGGTCCACTGAGGATAAGAACAAAAGCCAAAACTTATGACCCAGACAGCAGACTTTAGATCTGAGCTTTGCAGCTGGACTGATGTTCATGACCTCATCTTTAAGGTAAGGTTTTCAGGAAGGAGAATGGATTAGTGCTGATCGGAGCTGTTTGCTGTACACAGTGCTACTAGGGAATAAAAATGAAACCATTTCTCCTTTTAGATGCTGGTATTCAGGGTAACACCCCTTAGTTACAAAAATTTCTTACAAAGTGCTGGGAAACTCTTCCTGTCTCCTCATCACCCCGCCTGCCTGGGTGCACTGCACCGCCATAATAATATTGGAAAAGGTAAGCACAAAACATTATCCAGTCTTTAACAACCACCAGTGTAAGTGTTGAGGAAGGTAGTCAGTACCAATAACTTCAGGAGACATTCATGAAATGAACGGCACAGAAAGCAAGCTTCTTCATACTTACTACACGATTTGCTGAAGCCCTGGAGCGGAAGGGTTTATTTCTTCCAGAATTACATGGCTGAAGGCAAGTATTGTTCAGAGGCAGAACAGCTGAACCAGACAAATGAGAAAATTTTGCTGCATCTTCAGCCATTCTGCCCCACTTGAGGCCTTTTACTCATATTTCTTCCACTGAAACTGAAGCTCTCCCAATCATTGCCTTGGAAACAGAGACAGGAGAAGAAATCACCCTACTAGATGCAACTTGCATCCTTCTCTCTGCTAGGGACTGGGACCAGAGTGTGGCTGACGATTCTGATATGTGGAGATGTGGCTTTTTATGAAATTATCTGCTCTTAATTGAGAGGGAGACCTTCCATCATGACCAGGCAGTGCAAGAACTGTACCACTAATTTCAATCCATTACTGTTAGTGAAAGAGGACTGTTGCCATCTAAACTAATAAGGGAATTTTTCACTGTGTCATTTATATAGTAGAAGGAATTGTAAAATAGCTCCACGACAGATAACTGTACTGCTGGAGTTGCCTTAGTTTGTCATTGCACACAAAAGGATCTCAGCCACCATAAAATTAAATTTCTCCACATTGCAATTGTTCAGCAATGAGACAAACCAAATTTTCTGCTAATTGAATGTGCTGAGCTACTTAAATATTCATAGTGAGCTGGTGCTTTCAGCACCATCACGCTCCATCTCTGCGGGAGCCTTCCAAACAGCAGTGTCAAACGAGCAGAGCTGGTGTGGGGCTGGCACAGCCACTGAGTCACCCGCAGAGCCTTTGGCGTGCGCTGCGAGCCCAAGGTGCCACCTTGGTGGTGGTGGGGGCATGGGTCTCCTTCCCCTCCTTAGGAAGCACATGCGAGCTGTCTAGCCCCAGCCTGTTCTCTGGGGCATGTTTTCTGGATACTGCTCTTTCTGCTTTGCAGAAATAGGGCTGGATGGCCTAAGACAGCCCCTGATTCCTCCAGGTCACCACTGGCTTAAGCTTAGTTTTTCCTAGCTCATTAGCCTCCTGCACTTCAGAGCATAACTCTCCAGAAACCTCTAACGTTGTGCCATTGATTGACACACACACACACAAGCGCCCTGAGTCAAGATAAAACACCCTTCATGAATGCCTGTGCTCTGGTTTACTTGCTACAGCGGGGATGCTGTCTGGGTTGATGTGAGCATCCCACAGAGCACCAGGATCCTCTCCCACCCATCAGAGTCGTGAAGCAAACACCCCCTAAATGCCAAATCTCTGAGTCTCTCTCTACAGATTTTTCCAGTGTTTGACAGCCTCTGATATGAACCCCAGGCACCCTTGCTTTGATATTATACCCCTCTCCTGGTGTCCAGAGACCTATGCCTGTCAGAGTTTCCTAGATCTGTATTCTCCTAAAGAGCTGATAAAACACTTGGTGTCTGCAGTCAGACCTCAGTGAAATACCAGTCTTTGGTCCTGTTTTGTTGCAGGCTATCCTGGTTTGCTCATCAGTGAATTACACTTGCATATGTGTCTCTTAAAAGCAGAAAAGTTGACAGCTTTCATCTGTTCCATTATGCAAGAACTAGGAGATAATAAACAGAATAAAACAGAGACGTAAGAAATACTGTCAGTTTGTAGCCATAGAGAGGAATTTGCATACTGCTGGTCGACAGGCAACCAGGGTCACACAACTGCATTCTGCAAATCTATTTCATATTGTGTTGTCAAATTTGCCATGTCAGTGTAAGTTCCAAGACTGCTTAATATGCCACTTAACAGCCCCAGCTACTAGAATTATCCTGTTTAAAAATTTCCAGCTTTCATTTTTTTAAAGTACTTTTCTCATCTCTCTGGTTGCACAGAGCAGCTTGAAGCAAGTATACATTCAATTTAGAATAACATATGTTTAAAAAAGCATTATAATTTCAATCCTCTTATGATCTCTGAGTAATAGACTTATTTTTTTTAAAAACTTGCATTTGGCCAGATTGGATTTTATATCTTTGTCTGTGAATCTGTATATACACATGTATATATGCATGTGTATGTACATGTGCACATGCCCATCTTTTAGACACAACCTATCCAAAAGGACATAGAAGAAAACAGAAAAACCTAGCAGTGATTTCAAGGATTAATTTGGGAGGACACCCATTCCAGTTCTATATATTGCATTGTTGAGAATAGAAGCATTTCACAAATGCCTGAAAGCCCCAGAAAAAAAAAAAAAAAAAAAAAAAAAAAAAAAAAAAAAAAAAAAAAAAAAAAAAAAAAAAAAAAAAAAAGACTGCTAAGAAAGCATGTGTTGTCAGAAATAAGCAGAGCAATCTCTGGTTGACTTAGCATGTGAGAAATCAAACAGCAAGAGTTAGAGGCTGCTAGAGGCCAAAGCGTAAGTTTTCTATCCTCTAACAACCATTTTGTACTATACATATCAGCTAGATATCTACAAGTACGAAGATATCTAAACTTTTTCTGATGTCAGATTCCCCAGAAAGATCCATATTTCTGTGGATCTACCCCTGCTCTCTGCGTATAGAGAGAACAGGTACCAATATAATGCAGTTCCAGTTCCCCTTCTTTTCTGGAAACAACTGCTCCTGGTCAGTTGGTTCCCAGAAGATGAGTTGGGTTCATCAGAATGGAAAACGTGGGTCATTTATTAATGATAGAATTGATTTTATGCACAATATTTCAGAGAAGTACATTCATACATTTTGCAGCCCTCCAGATCAAGGTCAGTTTTATCCTCAGTATACAACAGTGAGCTCTGCTGGGATTTGCGTGGGCTGCCAGAAGGGCTCTGTTCACACTGGGCATGCATTAATCCACTGATTAGTTTAGTCACTCACAACATTTTATTTCCACTGCATACCTTTGCTATTATCTTTTATACTTCCTGTATTTCAGGAGTATTATGGGGATCTTTTATTAACACATATACACAGGGATGAGATTTAATCTCTTCAATTTATTACCTATTGTATTTCTAGTAAACCCTTCTTTGTAATATCCAGGCAGCACCCTGACGGTATATCTCCACTGCTGAAAGACATTACAGAACTGCAAAGTATTCTTTATTAAATGTTTTATTTTATTACCAAAACTCTTCAAATGTCCTTAATATATTTTTTCAAGCAGTTTTCATTTGGCAGTGAAATGACTGATCCTTACAAAGCTTTTGTCTCAGTGCTTAAACAAGTAAAATTTGTATTCACTCCCAGGTACACGATGTCCCATGGTTTCCAGTAACAGATTATCCATATTTTCACTGGTTGCTATGGAGAGGGCCACTGAAACACATTTGGTAGCCTAGGAATTGAACATGTCCAGAGGATCTCATAAAGAAAGGCTGGGTCTTGCAGAAGTAGTTCAAGCTTTGGCAAAGATTTTACCTAGAGCTGGATCTGTCATGGAAGGAACTGCGTCTTCCAAAGGTAAGAAGCAAATGAAGCAAGGACTTGTGCAGAAAGTCGCACATTACTTGAGCAGTGAAGGATGAGACACCAAAGCCGGTGGGATATTTTGGCTCCAAGACACCAAAGATAGCTTTACTCGCGGCAAGCCTGACTCAGTACATCCCTTTTCTCCGGGATGTAAAGCAATGCCCAGGAGGGCCTCCAGCAGCAGCAGCACAGCTTCACTATGGCCTGATCTGCCATTAGGTGTTACACTATCCCTGCCCACAGCTGTTTGTGGTGGGCAAATCCTCAAGCCCAGTTTTTACAGAACCATCTCAGAAGCCCTCTGAAAACTGCAGCCAGAGCCAAGCTGCAAACCTATTTATTGATGAGCTGTTCCTTAGAAGGGACTAAGTGAAATTATTTGTTGGGAAAGACCTCACCAAATGTAAGAATATCAGCTGAGCTCAGCATATTTCTTATCCCATCTGATACCCATTCTGACTGTCACTTTGCCACAGTGCAGTTTATTACTTCTGTAAAGCAAGCTGAAAAGTACTGTCATTATTCTATATTGTTCTTGGATTCTTTGGAGAGGAATCGTCTTTCCAAACTGCCTAGCACCATTAGCAACCCTAAGGATTAACCACCTGACAAAGGAACCAAGTCTCCCATATTGATGTCTCTAGTTCTAATCAACTTTTTGGACCAGGAATTTTTTTTTAATATTTGGCCGGTATTTATCATATGCTACGTACACTGCCAGACCAAGTCTCTCTAACCTCTTCAATCTTCAGTTTCCTAGATGAGCTGTTTGCATATTAGCCAACAGCATAATTTTTCCTAGATCTTCTACCACTCTTATAAATCATATTTTATTTTTAAGTAGTAAAAGGAGATTAAATGTATCTTATGAGGCCTACAGGGAGACAGGACTTTACAGGATGTAAATCCAGGAGTCTCGTTGTGTGTCTTAAGCTCCAAAACCACAGTGGTCAAACCCAAGAGACTCCTTCACTGTCAGCCTCTCCCTGAAGCTGGCAGCTGTTCTATGATGCCACATTTTTTAGCAAGCTTTCTTGCCAGTGTGCTGTCTTCAAGGTTTCAGAAAGTAAGCTCAGGCAACACACTGAGCAAAGGGCTCATCTGTTGCCTCCCAGGGGGATCCGTACAGTCCCTGCCTCTCTGTCTGCCTCTGCTAGGAGAGAGCAAGAGCAAGCTGCCAGCACTGTGCATATGAAACTTAGCAACAAGCCTCGCTTTCAAGTGATGCAAGCACTTCTAAAATGTCAGAACAACCCAGGAAATTAGCTTTTGGATAAAGAACAGCTGCTGAGGTTGAACCCCTGCAAGGATGAAGAGATGGCGCTCAGGGGTAGGTCATACTCCAGAAACACTGCCAAGACAGTGTCTTCTTTTTCCCTAAGAAACTCACAGCCCACATGGGTCAGAGTACCAAAAAGCACTGGGGTCCAGCAGAACTCCCCGCTGAGGGCAATGAGCAAAATCCTTGACTTCTGACTTGCGCTTTTTCATCCCCTTCTTCTTGTCCTCTTAGATGATAAACTAAGAAAACATTCATTCCCAGGGGAGATTTCACCGTAGAGACTGGAGCATGCGAAGGAGATGTTTGCTTCTCCCCATTTTTAAGATCTAGTCCCTTCTTTTCTATGCCCTGGCACCCCAGTACTCCCCACTGCAACACTGCAGCTCCAGTCCAGACATACCTTCCTAGCAAGCAGTGAAGTGGAAGACGGTACCTGCCATTGGAAGCATAAAATCACATTGCAGGTTCATCCCTGCCGTGTGTCCTGGCGTAAGGAGATGCAGGCATGAATGGCTGATGGCAGTTGAACACCCCTTTTCCATCAGGGCTATAACTGCTGGTTGCCCCTTCCAAGCCAGGTTACTGCAGCTATCTCACAGGCCGTAGCTGCAGCCCAAAGGGACTGCCACACACAGGCACCAGCTGGTGAGAGGCATAGCTGTCTGTCCACTTCATGAAATGGGCAGCCCTGAGCACACCAGACCTGGGAATAGGGCCCCTTCCCTGACATCACTCTGAAACATAGGTCCTCATTTTCCAAAAGTCCTCAGATCAAGCTGCGGCTATGTCAACACCTGCACTTCCCCCTGTGAAACACACACTGTGCACTCGCAACAGTTCTGCTGCCCTAGGACAGCGCAGACCCCAACGCCCCCAGTGCAACCTGTGGGAGCTGGGGAGAAAAGGTTATCCAGCCAGGGGCCCAGGTGGGGACTAACCCCCCCAGAGAAGAGCAGCTCCCTGTGCAAAAAGCCTTTTCTCTGAAAAACATCATTTACAACCCAAACACAGTTTCTGTGTATTCTCCTTTCTCCCCACTAGAAAAGCCCTGCTTTTAACAAAGCCTTGAAAAGAGAGAGAAAAGGGCTGGACATGTCAAAGGCTACTATTATTACTGCCTTTATGTGTCAGGCACAGAGGAAGCTGGCTTCTTTCTAATTTCTAAGACAGACAGACAATGATAGGTGGCAGATGGACAGACAGGCTCCCGCTGGGAACAGACAATGAAATTCATTTTCTCACAGCACCGTCTACTGCAGAACGGGGGATGATACTGCAGTATGTGTGCCAAGTTCCCTTCACGGGAATGGATCCTGCACAGACTGGACTCTTGCACACAGCATATATCTTTATATACTAAACAGGAAAAAAAAAAAAGGGCTGACTTACAGCTTTTGTCTTCAAAATCCATTCACAGTAAAAATCTTAACAGGAAGAAGACGACTGTCCCACTTTTTGCAGCACCAGGAGATGCTTCAATATAACCAGTCCCTCAAGACACTTCATGGGTTTGTTCAGAAATTGCTTTTCTCAACACTGAAGCACAAGTGCTCATTGAGAGAAAGTTCGCAAGCACCGAGCGGTGCACGCAGCCCCAGCTGGCAGCGCAGGAGGCATCACCTGGAAGGGGACACCCCCACAGCCCCCCGGCCCCAGCCTCTCTTCCCAGTGCAGAGCCTGGGGTTCCAGTAACTGGTGCTGGAGAGAGGTGATGAGAAGCCCCGGGCCTGCAGCCCTCCCACTTGCCAGCAGTCCGCTTGCTGTCACAGCAGCCATCCCCTGCTGTCCCCTTCCTCCCCGCACGGTCACATCCAGCCACTTGCAGTCAGGGTGAGATGTGAGACACAGGGAAAGGGGGGAGGGAGGAGGTTTGCTTGAGTCATCCCAGGGACTGCAAGGCCTTTTAAATGATGTTGTCGGTTTGAAAACGGGTTTAGAGCCTTTCAATGGTACATTTTAATCTAAGCACACTGCTCTCGCTCTCTCTGAAATAATGCATGTACATGCACATAAATATCTCCAGGCTGCAGCCAACCTCATCCATCCCCATCCTGGAGCTCCCTATTAGCTCCAATATCCCAGCATGCAGCCTAAGACCTTTCAAGTGATGCATTTGGGAAGGACTGGTTATTTTACTATAATAAAAATAATTCCCTGGTCTGGGGGAAACAACTCAGCAACAAAGACTAACATAATTCACCTTGGCCTGCATTCCAGCTTCAGGTTGTTTCCTAAATGAAATACTTGCAGAGTACAGAGATGGTGAGTCCTCCTGACCAGTGCCTGATCAGGAGAGCACGTCATTGTCATCGTCGCCAGCTAGACTGCCTGGTTGAGCCTCTCTACCTTTTCATATTAAAGCCCTTAAAGCACTAGGATTCAAATCACCTGTGTCTCACCTCAAACCTGAGAACCAAATCCACCTCCCACCACGGCCCTTGCAATGCCACTGATAGCCCCCAGCACTAGAGGCATCCTACGTTTCAGTACTTAGGACCAGCTAAATATCAACTCTATGACTCTCAGAGTATTACCTGTTATTTAAAAAATAAAAAATGAGAGCACTGTCCTCAATATAAACAGTCAACTCCTTCAGCTCTGGAAAGTATTTTAATATTAAGGCAACTGATTCTAATAAATCCAGAAATGCAGAAGTGTGTAAGGCTGAAGGCAAGATATGGAGGTACAGAAGGGAATAGACATGAAGCCTCACCTCAACTCTTTTGCAGCCTGTTCCAAGCTGCATGCTTGGAACACGCTGCATGACACTTCGACTGATCCCTTTCCTTCCCGAGGGAGGTCTAGCCCTTCTCTTCCAGCACCTGGATAAACACATATCACAGCATTTGAAATCTGCATCCCAGTCATCTAACTTGGCCAGCCTGGCAGTGGTAGCTCTTACTCATAATTCACACTGGTGAAGTTAACAGGATGCTTTCTACAGGGAATACTTACAGGGAGTGAGCAAGATGAGCAAGTCTGAGTTTAGAGATGCACTTACAACACTGTCTTCCCACAGCATGAGACAACAGAGATTGACATTCACTTGAAAGGCTCCTACCAGGTCACAGTGATCTCTGAGCAGCCCAGAGCTGAACCCCAAGATCTTGGCTTGCCTCGTTTGCAGGGAGAAGGGTGCAGGTCTGTGCTTAGTGCACTCAGCAACCTGTAGACACATTCTGGGGTACACCTGAAGAGGCAGTTTTAGCTAGGACAGATCTGGTGATGCACTGCTGTTTTCCGCTCCACTCCAGTGGGTGATAGCTTACATGCAACACAGTTTAATTAAAACAGCCATATTGTTCCTTAGAGAACAAAGCCAGATACTAAACTGCTAATGGAAGGGACTGCTCTGGTTTGCAATAGAGTCAAGTCCTCCATGTGTACCTCCTCTGAGCACATTATGTCCTACTTCCCATACCTTTGACCACATTCCCATAGATACCTTCCAAGCACCCAGTATCCACATCTAAACCAAGAGAAGTTCCACAGCTGCTCAAAAATGTTTGCTTTTCTTTCCCATTGCACATCGCCTGATCATTTGCTCCCATTTTTGCTTTGCAATAAAGAGAATAAGGACAAGGTTAAAGAAATGAGATGTGAAGACTGACCTTCCCTATAAACTCCATAGGCAGAAAATGAGGCTGAGCAGTAAATTAGAAAGTACCTGTCAGATCTGCCCTCCCAGGTCACCTGGAACCACAAGGGAGGAATTGCAGCTATCACCATGGCAATTCTGAAGACTCTATTTTATATTGACCTCAAGGTACTACTGAGTGTATAGTGATAGAAGTGAAAATGGGTATGGATGAAGTAGAACCATATGTACTGTCACTGATTATCCTTCCTAAAGAGACTCAGAGGTTCAATATTAAAAAAACTTGCATTCTTTCAGTGGCAGTGGCCCCTAAGGACAGGAGTGCCTGGATCCTCCTGGTAGCTGTTATCATTCCAACTAGAATGACAGAGGATTTTTGGTGTAACCCTGCAACTAAAATCCTCTACAGCACATTCGGCACCAGCCAGTACTAGGTGTCCAATTACAATAGCTGCCTCACATTTTCATACACAGCAACAATTTTGATAAAGGAATTGGAAAACTTTAACTGAAGTTACAAATACTGTATAATTTCTGGAGGGTTTTCTTTTTTTTTAATTTCCTTGCTCAGTACAGAGTTCTTTAAATTGCTAGTTGAAGTCATTTGTCTTCATGATGCCAGCTGCTGACCACAGGGAAAAGGTCACTGCTATTACCAATGACAGCATCCCAGCAGACCATCCTTTCTTAGCTTTTTTCCTCCTTCATTCCCTCCTTCAGCAGAAGGTCAAGCATCACCTCTCTTCCAGGGAGGAGAGACTACTAACATTTCCTCTTTGCATTAGGAACAGTTAATGGAAATGCCAGTAAATCACCCTTCATGTTCTCACACAGACAGTTACAGAGAACAAAGACCATCTGCTTGTCTGGATTCACATGAGGAAACATAAGATAAAGGAAAAAAGTTTTCTTCTTCACATAAACCCCAATTTTGAATCCACAGCATTACCAAAAGTCATGGTCCAAGCCACTTTCATTCCTAGCTTGGAGGAGATGCTGTTGGAGTCTTTCGTATGGCGGTGTTAGCAATGTCATACCTGCATTAACTGCTCTGGACAGAGCCGCTGCACTAGATACTCTCACAGACCCTAACAAGAACATAAAGAAATTATGGTCTCAATATAAAGGACAAAGTATGAGTGACAAAACCCAAGTCAAATGCTTGAGTGAGATCACAGGCAAGGCTATGCCACAGCTGGACACAGTCCTATCAACTCACCAGCTTCATTGCTAGGAGTCCCTAGGACACGCTGCCCCCTCCAAAACTTGCAGTTTGTCACCTTTTCTGGACTTAGACCTGTAAGAGGGTGGGAGTGGTATGGAACAGTTCCTGCCTGTGCAAGGAGATGCACAATAACATTGTCCTATTGGTCTACACAAGGATTAAACAGGCATGTGGGGAAAAAATAAAAAGGAAGTGATTAAGATGAGCTATATCCTGTCTCTGCTTCCTTTTTCAGACACATTCTAAACTCAATACAGAACACAAATTTAGGCACATGGTGAAATGAGGGGGAGACGCAGAAGTTTTAAAGTCTCTAGCAAAAGGCAGTGCAGTACAGGTGCCAGCTGTGGAGCTGTATCAATGCATTTCCTTCTCTCTCAGACATTAATATTTATCACAGACTGGCAATACAACAGTATACAACCTGATGTTCATTGCATTTTTTTAAACAAAGCTGACGGTTCTTCTCATATTATTTTACCCTCATGTTTTATCACCTCATTTTTATTATTATAAGGGCATTTCATCTGCAAGGTATGTGGCATGAAACAAGATCCGCATAGACTTAGGAGAAGGTGTATTGAAATAGGTTATCTTTAAATAACATCTAAGCAGGTGACAGGTTGTGTTTAACATGTTTAAACAGGCTCTTTACTTTTTATCAAGTTCAGTACTTAATCAAATGGTTTGCTTGGCAGGTATAGCATGAGCATCCCCAAGGCAATAGGAGTCAGACAGAAGGTAGAAAGATTGCCTTATCCATGGCTTATGTGGCAATAAAATTGCACACAGATTGTCCACACACACATTGGCCATTCAAGAAAATCAGAAACCTCATCTGTCCTAACATGCTTTACTTTTTTTATTTTATTTTTGCCTATGTGGCAAGCCATTTGGAAAGTGAGCATCTAGCCATGCCAGCCGGCCACCAGAGCTGACCTGCAGCCCTCATGCTGATGCCTGCTCGTGCCCCAGGCGCAGCACAGCCTTAACGAGCATTACCCGTCCTCTCGGCTTCATCACTGCTCTACTACATCCAGGGATGCTGAGCAAAAAATAAGTATTGCTTCTGCTTTTCTAATTTAAATATTTTTCTGATGGATAAACTTTTTTTTTCAAGGCAGTTGTGAACTGCCCTCGTTCGGAAAGGGCAGACTCAAATATTGAAATGTAGCAAGGCTATTAGGAACTGTATATCTTCCATCATGCACGATTCCCCCAGATTTCAGCTCATCAGGAATTATACTGTCATACATTAATGCAACCTACCACTTATTTCACCAGAAGTGTTTGCAGACTTACCAATTACTTTCATGTTTATTTACCAGCACAATGAAAGATGTGGGACTTAAGAAAATGAGTTTATGAGCAACACCAGCAAGTGAACAGTGAATCTAGCTTTAAAGAGATGGCTCATCTGTAGGGTGAAAACTAAGTGTTCACTGACCAGCAAAAAAATACACATTTCTTTCCTCTCCTTTTCCTGACCCTTCTCAGAATTCTTCGAGAAAGGACTGCCATATGAAGAGTAAATGAGGATGGGGGAAGATCTGCTCTTCAGAAATAGTAGAATTAAATTTTACTGGACATTGGTACATGCTCAGGTCTCCCGAGAAGATGTTTATTGGATATTTCATCACCTTCAACCTGTCTAAGATTAGATGACCTTGTGAAGTTACAGTTCCTCATTCTGTTCTTTCCTAATATTTTTTTCTTTCTTTAGGTATAGGAGAAGGATGCTGTGGGAAAATAAAAAACTTTCTTGGTGATTTTCAGTATGTATCATGAAAATAAAGAGAACTGGTTGGCTGATACAGCAGAGTTTGATAATTCATCTTCTTTTTCCCCTTTCCTTTTGGGCTCCCTATGTCATGCTCAGAAGGGGCCATTGCCTTCCTATCAGTTTCTAATCCTTTATTTCCCTGACATCCCATGTTCAGTGACACAGCTGTACCTCCAGGCTGAGGAAGAGGTAGGAAGCGGGATATTTTGACTTACTAACCAAAGAGGTACATTTTCTGTGAACAGCCTAATTTATTATTCTTTGTGTCTCTGAGAAACCAGTGAGTATTCTGTCATGTCTGCTTCCATCAGGCTTTGAGAGTTGATGTAGGTTTCCTCTTGCTTTTCTTAAGATTGCTTTGAGGGTTTATACTAAAATAATAAGGCATTTTAAAAAACTTTCAACCTACCTGAACTCATCCATTTCAGACATTTAACTAACTGTCCCTTTGATCCCTTCTCACTGGGAGGGGAGGTGGATTTGAAAGACAATGTAACAGCTTAAAAAAATAAGTTCATTCAGGTCAACTCACTTTGTGTTACACTTTCTGGAGAAACAGCCTCTAAAATGGCAGATAAGAGCTTGAGCTTCCTGCCTCACACAGGGAATTCTGGTTTTATACTTGCCTTAAAAATACTTTTTCTTATTTTAAACCATGTGAAAGACACCGAAGAGACACAGCTAGTCTTAGTGTCTGTGTCAGAAATACGATTAGTAAATGAAATCTTTCCATGGACTAAAAGAAGAGCTCCACGGCAGCTTGATCATTTGGGGCACTAGAAGGGAACCAGACACTATCTCAGCATTGCCATGCCATGTGACCCTGGATGAGCCATTCCCCTTCCTGTACCTTGGTTTTATCTGCTTAACCCAGATTACTATAACTCTTCATTTCAGGAAGATACTTATACAGGAAATTTATAGAAAGGGTTGGCAATAACCTCTGACACTGAGGGATCTTCATGCAGGGTAAACATCCCTCTCTGCAGAACCTGGCTCTGTAGCTTTTCTTTGCCTTCTAACAGCTGCCTTGGGAAGCTGATCCCTGCTCCTGCTTGCAGGTTTTGATACCACCATCATTCCTCATCTCCAGGCTTTAGCTTCCCTCCCTCCCACAGAGAAAGGGCTTAGAAAAAGAGACAGCACCTCTCATGAAGCTGCATTTCAGCCTAAAGATCGCTCTGAAGCAAGAGACTGACTGAAAGCTGCTGAGGTCCCCTGGCCAAGGTGTTCCTGCCCCCTCAGGACCTCCACGCAGGAGAGGCGTCAGTCCTCTTGCTCCCATCTCTAGCCCTCATTGCCCATCACACCATGAGACATCACTGCAGGCGGTGACACGCTCTTCTCCTGGGCGTGGAGGCAGATGATGCTCTGCCACAAGACCAGAGCGGTGCATTGCTTTGCTTTATTGCTCAGAGCCTGCAGCACCTTGGAAATGCAGTTTGTAGAGCTGCCCTTGGAAGGTGAATCAGGTAACGCTGCTGTTTGCCAGTACCTGTTGTGAGGCATCTCCCTTAATCTAAATTGTTAGACAGTTTAAGAGCTATTGGACATCGGGCCAGGTTTTGGCAGGATTGCTGCCGCTCAGGCCATAATCTCTCTGCTTCTCATTTGTTCTCATTTGCTCCAGCAAGCAGCCCTCATGACAACTCTGTGGCAGCACATCCTTCAAAGGCCAGCAGCCAAATAAACAAACTGGACTACCAGGTATTTCAGCAGCAGGTCTCAGCCAAGGAAGGAAAGTACTTGAGTCCTTATAACTGCCTGTTTTATCCCCAGGGAGGGGAAGGGAAGGTAAAACTACCTCCCTCCCTGCAAAGCTTCAGTCCTTGGAGGTAATTTTTACCTCAGAGAGGAAAGGTATTTGGAACTGCCTAGGGAGGAAGGAGTGGAGGCAGGGTAAGCAAGGGTGAGCACTAGAGGAATGGAGATGTTGCAGGAAAACGGCGAAAAATAAGAGAGAGTTAAGTAACAGGGAAAATTTCCTTTTCCAGCCCAGCTGTTAGATCAGGGTGAGGCAAGGAGAGAAGAAGAAGGACCACTGGAAAGTCAGGTGAACAAACACTGGACTCCAGGCTGATGGAGAGGCACATCCAAGTCTACCTCAGAATTTATTCTATCTGCAACTTCTGAAATTAAAGTGTGAGGAATTCCCCAGTGAAAGCTACCACCCCCATCTGCCATGATTTAAACTACAGAAACCTCCTCAAGCATGTGTGATCAGTGACTGAAGAAAGTTTTTGTTTGCACAATTATCTCACTGCATTCACTCTTGCTGCTTCAGAATCCCTCTCTTCCCTAGCTGGGCTGGTTTTGGTCATCTTAATAATCTAGTGCAGAAATTAGATGGCATGGTTTTGCAGTATAACCTGTGCCTGATTACCAAGCAAATTTAGCCTTTGTATTAAGGTAACTGAAGCGCTATAAATCCGTAGGTGAATAATAAGTCCTTTATACAGCAAAGCAAGGGTATTCAAAGACATTTGTCCCAGTTTAATTAGATTTCAGAGGTGGGTTTAAATGAGCTTTAAGCCTCCAAACTGCTGGGGAAGCCTTATATTTTACCTCTGTGCCATGCGACGATAAATAACCTTAATGCCTATTCTTTCACACAGAGTTCCCACCTTCTCAGGGCCAAGCGAGCAGTGTATTTATGTTATTGATTGAAACAACAGTTTAGTCTGCCACTTGGTTTTAAAGGATCTACCTGAGAGCAATCAATCCTGTTCAGGTCCATCTCCCAGCTGGCACGTGACTGCCACTGTCACCCACAGCTACACCTCCTTCCCAGGAGAGACAGAGACCTTTAAGATGGCAATGCAGATTTAGACACTTGTCCAGACTACTCCGTTACTCTCTCCAGACCAAGGGGAGCTCTGTGCGATCTTCATTACACACCAGGGAAAAATGATGATAAAAGAGAAGCAAAGGGGTTGTTTCTTCCCTTCAGAATTATCCTTCATGCAAGCAGAGTAGAGCTCACAGGTATCTTCTGATGCCGAGAGCTGCAGAGCTGCACGCTTGTATTTGCAGGCATGCCTCAGAAGTGGGATTTTGGTGGGGTGGGGGATAGCTCTGAACAAGCCCATTACTCTCCCTATTTCATTATCTAATGGTCCCTGGCTGTGCAGCAATGGCATAAAGAGTTTGGGAGCTGATTTAATTTGCTAGAGATTTCATCTGGGTATCTGCAAGAACAGAGCTGTGATTTCTATTATGTGACACAGCAGCAACTGCTCAGCCCCAGCTCCGAGATGGCTCCAGCCCAAAAGAAATATGAGGCATTCATTTACATCAGTTACATTTTTGCTTTGGAAAGACAATTCAACTAATACAGCAAGACAAATCCCCCTGACACATACATAAAACCAGCTGCTTATGAAAAAAGGGGAAACTGTACAGTATTGTGAAGGAATTGGAAATATTTCCATGGATTGGCAAGATTAGACTGCCACCCCTCAAAAGCAGGTCAAATTAAGGCATTCTGGTATAAAATCCTTATATTCTAGGTAGGCAAAGCACTTTGGCTGTATATTACTGTTCTGACTTTCGAGATGACTCACAGAGATGTACATGTGTACCTTTGGGGTCTAATTCTGACCCAGTTACACCCACCTGGTCTAAGTGCATGTTTGTGCAGCACTTGCAAACAGTCAAAGGCAAGTGAGTTAGTTAATTACTTCTCTTGAATCTGAAGGCAGCTACCTGCCAGCCTCAGGGAGACACCTCTGAGCACAAGTGTCATCCCAATGGCCTGAATTGGACAATTCAGATAAATTGTCCTTAGTCCTCAGGCTGTAACCTCCTGTGAGAGCAGGGGTGCTACATCCCTGGCTTTCCTCACCACTAGCTCTCAAAACTCTTTACGGAGGTTTTCAGGATCATACATTTCATTTTAAAAGAGGGAGAAACTGAGGCATGGAAGGAATGTACCCACAGTAAGGAAAGGAGCACTGATCTCAGTTTGATAGTCTTCAGCACACTATACAAGACCTGCTCAAGAAGATGAGCTCAAAGTGCTGGGTATTAATTCAAACCTGCTGACTTCTGTTCTTACTCATTTGCCTTCCCTGAATCCCTCAGCCAAGACCTTACAACTCCTCCGTCAGCTCCCTCAGCCTGGAGTAGGTCAGAAAGAAAAAAAAAAAAGATCTATTCCTTTGGGAGAAAAAAAGATAAGAGGAAAGCAATGAGGTCTTACTGAGTTTGGAACTGTTCGGCCTTTTCTTATTTATTTGAAATTACTTTTTTCATCTATTTCCAGTTTCTGGGGAAGTCAGCCCTCATGAGAACACCCCAGAATCAAGTGAGTCAGCACAGGATGGAGTGTGACCCGCAGGACTGGGGTGGACACTGGAGGGTCCAGCTCTCTGCACAGGGCGAGGCAGAGAGCTCAGGCTTTTGAGAGGGGTAAAGGAGGGGCTGTGGTGCTAGAGACCAGCCAGCTTTCATCAGCCCACCTAAAAATTATAGAGCAGTAGGAGATGGGTAACACCCTACACTGATTTGTCAGTGATTTCCATTAAAAAGAAATTAGAATAGTTTGAATATTAATGTCTTGTGGGCAAAGAAGTACAAATATCAGTGAATCCTGACACTGAGCACTGTGTTGCTGTCCCATCAGTATTGCCATACACAAGCTATAGAAACATGAATGAGCAGAGCTGTGACGAGGCAGAGGCAGCAGGAAAAAGCAGACTACAGGAGTAATTTCCAATGGCTTGCTGACAAATTGAAAGATAGTATCTGCAGATGGCAGGTCTGGTCTGCTACCATTGGAGCCTTCCAGTACAGGGACAATAAACAAGGGACAAACACGCTTGCTGAATCTGCAGATACTGCTAAGATGGGAAGAGATGTGAGCATGTTGTGGGACAGAAACAATTCAAAATAGTTGTGACAAACTACTGAAAGTTTTAAACAATGTCTGAATTTCACTGAGAATAATTCACTGGCATCAAGGCAAACTGGAGAGCCCAGGCCAGGCAGCAGAGCTGAAGCAGGTAGGATCATGAATTAGGAAGGTTAGACAGCTGCTGTAAAGCCAAAAGGCAGTCCAGGGCTGCAGAAACCCCCATGCTGCCCCGAAGACACAAAAAGTTTTCCTCTTTACCCAGCTCTGCCAGAGTGTTGTGTCCAGTTCTGGAACCACAGCTTAGAAATATGAACTGCAATCAAAAATGAGTATAGAAAACTCAGTGTGCTAGGAAAGGATGAAACAGGAGCTGCTCAGCTTAGAAAAAAGGGAGGGGAAGCACTTATTGCTCTGCAAATGAAAGGTTACTACAGAAAATAAGTTATCAGTTCTGCTTCTTGTCCAGACCACCACAGAAAAGGGCTTGGACTGCAGCAAAGGAAATTCAGAAACCATTCTTAATATTTAACCAAGCAAAATGGACAGAGAGGAACTGGAATTTCTTGTGCATGAGAAATCTGGGTTCTCCAGCCATAAAAGCCTTCCAAGAACATTTTAGAAAAGCATTTGTCAGGGACACAGCAAGGTGAGTCAATCCTGCCTTTAAACAGGAAGAAAGGCACAGACTCACGGCCTTTCCAACCCAATTTTCTGCTACTCCTGTGACTTCTATTGTTAGTACTTGCCTCACTAAAATGGAACAGTTTCTCATCTTCCTTGAACATACTTTGACAAAGACAGAGCAAAGAAAAAAGGCATTTTAATTGGAATCTTCTCCATTCACCTCCCGTCCATCTCCCACAAAACAGAAAAACAGTCAAGTCATCTCTTCCTAACTGTGTTCTCCCATGAGGCTTTTGCAGAAGGAAAAAACCCAAATCCATTAAAAAAGCAATATTGCTTTTTTTTTTTTTTTTTATTGAAATGAAAATAACTTTAAAAGTTCTTTTCCCCACTGAAAAATAAAGAGGTGAAGGGAGGAGCAGCAGACAGGCTTTATGGAGATGTTTCTCTCTGAATTTATCAAGATACCAGTGATGATAACTTTGGGAAAGGACATGGTCCTGTGTGCTTAACAACGCAGAGCAACACTGCAAATTGGTGAAGGCTTTGAAGTGTAGCAGACTCCTGTGACCAGTGGAAAGTGTGGATGTGGGGGGGTGGATTTAGGT
Source organism: Athene cunicularia (assembly GCF_003259725.1). NCBI lineage: Eukaryota > Metazoa > Chordata > Aves > Strigiformes > Strigidae > Athene > Athene cunicularia. Next base: position 13,387,245 of record NW_020799110.1, on the reverse strand, counting down.
AAGCAGAAAGTAATTTCCTTCTCTGGTAAATTCAGCTCAGGTATTTCTGAAGGCTGCAAAATTGGCTTCAGAAAAAATCTCATGAGTAGCAGCTTCAAATGGATTATTCAAACATTTTACATTTATACTACAGTTTGCAACAAGCAAGGGTTTTTAATAATGTATTTCTTTACTCCAAAAAGAGCATTGCCGGTTTCAAATCAGGGGACAGATTTTTCCTTAAAGGAGGCTGAGAGCTGAGGCTTTTCTTTGGACCATACTGAATTAATTCTGAAATCTAATCATGCAAACTCTTTGCAGACATTGACTTCATGTCTCCACTCTACAGCTGGTCAAGAAGAATGGTCTTAAACTTTTATATACATACATACACACAAAACGACTACGCATTTGTTTCTAGCTGATTCCATATAAAATCCATTTTGCAGATATTGATCTAAGAATTCTGGCAAGAACCAAAAGCACTAAATGAGGCAAACTGAACTGTAACAAAAAAAAAAAAAAAAAAAAAAAAAAAAAAAAAAAAAAAAAAAAAAAAAGGGAATGGGGCTGGAACCAAAGCCACATGCAAGTCTGTCTGCCATCATTCTTTTAAACTGCTCCCAACAAAATTCATGAGTCTGGAGGATATTGAAAACTCACATGCAAGCACAGTCCACAGTCATCGATCACGTTATTTTCTGGGCTAGGCAGAGGCTTGGGCTGGAATGTTTTTCTCCTCCCACCCATGTTTTGGATGGTTGGTGAAGCTATCAGACTTCACCTGGTCTTCTCGCTGCTTGGCAAAAACCAGAAAACAGTTCCAGCTATCAGTGAAGACAATCACAAAAGAGAATCTGCTTTTGTGCAGACAATTCCTGAGGATTTTGCATCTCACCCTCTTCCAAGAATTATTGGTACAAGTGATAAATAAGCCTTTACAAGGTGCTTTATAGGCATGTGCAGACGTAACCCTTACTAGTGCAGTCAGGATCTCTCAGCACCTCAGAGAGCAGAACCAAGGAGAACTACAAGGACCAGAGAATACTAATTACCACTCTGTTTCCCCCTCATTATTTCCAATAAAGACCACAGGAAAAAAATGTTGCCACTTAACAAATAAGTTAGTAAGAGAGCCAAGACCCCAAGAAATCCATCTGCAGGTTCTCCCGAGGGCTCTGTGCTGTTGTAGCTGCCCAAGATGAATGACATCCTGCAGAAAGAGACAAGAGTCAAGACAGCACTAGAGTAGCTTCATTCAAGAGAATTTAATAATCTGTTTGATGCAGTAAATTTTGTGATGAACTGATGAATCACAAGGAAGAAGTCTGAAATATTCCTTTCTGGACAGGCAGCAGCTGACTTACAGCTGGCTAACAATGTGCGTCTTCCCAGTCAATGCTTATTCTGTTTGGAACTGTCTCAAGAGCTTTTTAATTCAACTTTTTATCCTTTTCACTAGACACATTCCCAGCTGGAGCAAAATGAATTATCCTTAGCTATCAAAGTGAAAATTAAAAAACACCAGCAAGACTTGCCTAACATCTTAAAGTGTTCCACATCTCTTCCAAACCCATATTATCATCCTGAACAGAACAGCATAATCAATCCTCCTACATTCTTTTCAGTGCTCTAAGTAGCTGCCTTTTCATTTACTTCTCATGGCTGTGATGTCACACGCTTGCAATCTACCAGAAAGATCTTAAATAAAACGGGAAATGCTTTTGGCTCTTTTTCCCATACTCATCTATCACAAAAACAGCATCAAAAAAATCCTGCAAAGTCACCATATTCATGTCCCTTCAGACTGGTCTGAATGGTCCAAATACCTGTTACCCAAAGCTCTACCTCCTGAGAATGGCACTGATTTCAGTAAACCTGTTCCCACAAGTTAAAGACAAGCCAGTGAGTTTATCTGAGTGGCAGTTCTAAACACTCATATCTTCATCCTGAGGTAGCTGTCAGAGATAGTTGAAATGGTTCCAGTCTAAATAGATTAGGTTTCTTCACTCCTGACAAGAGACGGCTAAGGGAAGTATAAAATTATCCATAAAATCAGGAGTGGCCTGTAGCAGGGGAACAGGTACAGACTGCACATGCATTCTCTCCAAACCAGAACTAAGGGCTACCAGATGAAACCATAAAACCAGGTTCAAAACAATCTAAAGGAGGTGGATCTTCATAAGTGTGTACTGCAGCCAAGCAAATCCTTGTTCTGGATGTTGTGGGTGACAGGAGTTGAAACAGGCTAAAAACTGAAAAAATTCATGGGAGAGAAATATATAAAGATGCTACCTTTTGTTTTATGAAAGCCCTGCACCACAGACTGCCGGAAGCAAGAATATTTGGAAAACTACCACTATGCTTGCCTATATGCTGCTGTAAATGAGACACTGGGCTAGATCCAGCACGTTTATTCTTACATTCTTATGAGATTTCTTTTGGACAAGACAAAAGACTGCTGGGAGGAAAAACAAGGTTTGGAAATAATGTTACAGAATGCTTTCAAGTAACCAGAAGAGTTTTCATAAAACCAGAAGAAAAAGAAGTACTACTGTTCCAAAAACTTCAATTTAAAACAGTGTTTACAATGTTCTTCCCAAAATGTAGTCATACTTCTTGTTCCAGTAGTTACTTTGGTGTCGTGCCATGTACTCCTCATTACACTTTAGAGCGAAGCTTGCTCTGAAGCGTTATTATGCCATACAATACATGCTTGTTCTTTACTTGTGTCCTCAAATCTGCTGTCTTGAGCAACAATACATATTTCTGCTCCTTTTAATTCCTGCTTGCCCTGAAAACTGAAGAGCTTTGCTCTCTCCTGTGTGTCACCAAGAAAACTGATTGCAAAGACTCAGTCAAGTATCTGAGGAAAGCCTTCCTGAAGGCGTTGGGGGTTGCGTGAGGGGTTTGTACTCAGCTTGCAAGAATTTTCTTGACAAAGATAAGTCAAGGGAAGGAGGACACCCAGAACGGCTCTCGAAACCCTGATACCTCTTTGGGATAACAAGCTAACACAGAGCTTGTAAGGAAACATATTTCTAGTTAAACGACCAGGCATCACTACGAGCTTGTTTCGCATGGAAAGCTCTGACTATTTTAAAAGCACAGCAATCAAATGAACATACCTTCAGACTTGCGATGGCATGTACAAACCCTGTTGGAACTGAAGTGTGCCTGATGCTATTGTTTCTACACCACCAGTCTCTGTGGGATGAGCAAGAACTACCACCTTTCACCGGCGCTGCATGGCGAGGGATGGAATTACTCATCGCCTCTTACATATGAAGGGTGAGCTATTCACAGGAGAGTAAAAACAAAGGGAAATAAAACACACCTGACTTTTGGGAACAAAGCTTAGGAGAAAAATCTCTCAATTTCATATGGAGGAAAGGATCTGTCACACTTGGAGCTGCCTCTTGGCAACAAGTCAAAATTCTGGCCCACTATTTGTCCAAGGTATAAGACAGAAAAGGTAAAATAAACCACAAGACTTGAAACAATAATAATTTTCCATAAGTACAATGGGATTTGGAGGGTTTAACCCAAATTTAAGGTGTCCAAACAATGCTTCATTACTAGCCATGTTTCTGTAATGTAAATGACAGTCACAACTCTGTAAAAACTCTCTCAACGCTTCATCTTCTGATTTACAAATTTATTCCTAGGAAAACACTTCAGTCATCACTGAACTGTGATTGCCTCTTGGGTGGCAGGCAGCACTTGTTTAACTGCTTAGTGCTTGAGTATGCAACAAGAAGAGACACAGCCAAGAGAATAATACCTGGCAAAACAGCCCAAATCCTCAGGGGTATTTTGGCACTAACTCTCCCTGACACCCACGGCAGTTTGGCCCTAAATAACTGCAGGAAGCTGTGACAATGCAGTTAATCCGGACAGAGTTTGGTCAGCACATGGCAGTAAATGCTCTGTACTCACCAGGAGTGACAGCCTGTAATGGGAAGTTGAGACACACTCAGTTTTACCCCTCCTGCCAACGACAGCCTCCAGACAACCATAACACAGTTACTAGTCCCATTGCTTCTTCTCTGGGTGGATTATGATGCAGAAAGCTACCCAGTGTCCATAGCAAGTCTAAGCGTGAGCATTGACATGTCTGTATCAGCACACTTCTGGTCTGAGTAATTCACAGCAAGCTGCCAGCCCACAGAGTACTGAGCTTCTGCAAGTCTAAAAAATTAAACTAGCAGAACAAAGTGTATAGACAGACGTTATGGGAGGCAAATTATCAGGATTACTATGGTAACAACACAGAATGAATGATGACTTCAGGGCCATGACAACATATGCATTTTATAGGAACAGCTAATTGTCTGACTCTGCTCACTGACACCACAACATATTTTTCACTAAATACCTTGGTATTTGAATTTTGCTGCCTCCAGCTACTATTAACATATTTTGCATTCATGCTTTGTATAAATCCTTGGTAATGTTTCCAGTTAAAGTTCCCAAACATACATTCAATTTATATTTAATGAGACGGCATGATTTAAGTAAATCAGTACTAATTAATTAAAGCAGATGTATAGTGGGCTGTGAGGATTTATTAGTTAATGTTTGCAGAGAGCTTCGAAAAATGTAAAGAACCATAGAAAAATTAATGGCATTTTAGGATAAAGAACAAGAATGAGACGATGAGATACTGTACACTGTATCTAACCTTTAATGAACACCTGTTTAATATCATGCATCGTTTGTCATACACTGTTAACTGCAACAAGACAGCAACTATACATTAGTTAAAATCTGGTTTATCAGCTGTTAACGTTCTGTTAAAAGTAAATGGGCCAAATCCTCCAGTTCTGTCTCTATGACTAGCCAAGGTTATCCAGAGCTACTGGAAAAGCACCAAGAGGTGACAGCATGGGCCGAAGGGGGGAACAGTGTTTGAATAGTCCCCAGCACTGCTTGCGGAGCCCCGGTGGTCTCCCGCTAGATGCAGAAGCCAAATTTTTCCAATGCTCCCATCCATTTCAGGCAGCTCTCTCCCTGGCTCCGGCACCCAGTGTCTCACAGCCAGAGTTGCTGAGTCCTCAGGGGCTGTGTGGGCAAGGACAAGCCCACGCCGGCACAGCCTGGCCAGGGCCAGTAGCGTGCACAGCTCGACACGGGCTGAGTATTGACCAGAATCTCCCTTGTGGTTTGCAGTAACCACAAAGGTCATTGCTGTCACGGCTGGGGGCTGGCAGTACCTGAACGTGGCCGATAGGTGATGGCATGGTTGGCCTGCTCTGGGAGAGGGATGTCAGTGTGCATGGGGACATCAGGCAAAGCAGCCACTGTATAAAGGGCTTTAGCAGCTCTGTGTCTCTGCTCCTCCCTCCTATCCTTTCTGTACAGGACAGGGGCATTTCTTTCTGCTCAGCTCTGTGGTGGAGTTTTACCCATTTCCTTCAAATTGAAAAGTTTCATTAATTGATGCTCTAGCTTTGTTAATG
>NW_020799110.1:13319986-13381754 GCF_003259725.1 Athene cunicularia | reverse complement strand
GGGGGGGGGGGGGGGAAGGGAATCAGACTGGAAGAAGCTACCTGGGTTACCAAGTCCTGCCTGCTCCACTCAAGACAGCAGCCCAGCAGATGTTTAACCCAGGGCACCTGCAGAGCACCTACTGCAGCCCAGGCCACTTCCCTCCTCCTGCGGGGAGCTGCGGTTTGCCATAGAGCAGTTCTCTCAGGCAGCTGCACACCAGAAACATTCATCTACTCGCAAGACCTCACCTTGTCCCCACTCGACAAGGACACTCAACTCTTACATACCCAGTCCCAGTACACCTAGAGCAAGTCAACTTTCCCCACCACTTATGTTTGTTTGCTTTGAGCAAAGATCTGCATGGCCTGAAGAATAAATTCACACACAGATTTGAGGGTGAAGGCCAGCAGAGGAACAGCATAACTTCCAGGCTCAGGACAGCAGCACTGGAGGCTGTGGGATGTCTCAGATGCTTTAAGGCACAGGTAGATTTAGGCTGGGATTTATTTTCTGAACACATCACTGCATGAAAACAGGGAGGCACATAGGCATCGAGCCCTCTCTTGTGGCTCCCATTTCCCATGGCATCCAGCAAGTCCCTGAGCTCAGCATGGCCGGCTCCTCTCTGGCCTCAGGGTAGAAATCTCCAATATTTACATCTTGCTGCTGCACCTCATAAACACAGCTTCCCTCTCCTCCCTCATTCTCTTAATTATTTCAATACTTCTTGGGCCCTGGCTATGTACTTGGAGACCTGCCTGTCAGCATGAATGAAGAACAGAACACCCAGAGCTTTCGAGCACAGTCTGCCACTGGCAATGAGAAGCCAGCTTGGTAGGTGTTAACCCCATTGCTCCCTGGACTGCCTGCTGCAACGGCTCACCCCCAGCGGGCTGGGAAGCGACCATCCACACAACCCCATGGCTGAAAGCCCTGGTCTGCAAACAGCATCTTAGGAGACTCCTAGACCCTTGAGCCAGACACAGCCAAAGCTACATGGCTTCACTAGCCCTTCTCAACTCTCAAAGGATGACTAGGGAGTATTTGTGGGCAGACAGCCAGGAAGATTTCAGTGCATTTCTTTGACTTTTGCCAAGCTAGTTTGTTTTATACAGAGCCAGAGAGAAGGGGTAGAACAAAAAAAAAACACCCAGGGAAGACTTCTTTAGACAGTATAATTGATGTAGGCTGTATATTAGGGGAGCTTTCCAGGACAACATACTGGTAAACCTTATGCTCCTGCAAAACAGCCCTAGAAATAAATTTGGCTAGCTCCAAACGTAGAGTAAGACAGCCTACCTGACCTCAGGGTGAGTCTTTCAGCCAAAAAGGGATAAGGAATGTGCTTCCACCCTCACCTCCTGAAGACCTAATAAAACAGGCTGAAGCAAGTGAGCCTACAGGTGATATCTGCGCTGTGTCCTCAGTCAAGGATTGAGTGTGCAGCAGACCAAAGTTCCTCCCACCTCCACTTGAGGCTTGAATAAGGGGGAATACCAGCACAGCATCTGTGAGGGCTTCTGCCATGCTGCGTGGCACTCCTGGTGCCATGAGATGTTTAAGGACATTCTAGGGTGATCAGCAAGGAGTTGTATCTGAATCCTGCCCTACATTCCTAGGACACAGTACTGGCTGCTAGGATGCTCCCATATTCATTATGTTCTGGTGAGAAATATGGCCAAGGAGTAACAACATGCCTTTGCAAAATGAGATATGAAGTGACTGTCAGTAGGCAGGAGTCTGGGTGGAGAAGTGATGGGATTTTGCTGATGACAATAGGGTCTTCTGCCCTTGTCCCCAGGGCTGGATGAGAGAACACAGATGACTGAGCGAACTCTAGTCTCAGAGCCCTGGAACTCCCCAAAGTCCCCTTCAAACAGCTCCTAAAATTGCAGCTGAACACCAGGACTGGGGGGAGGAAGCACATCAGTGAAACATCTAAGGCTGTATTCAGGGAGCTTTCTTGGGGGCTTCATAGAGCCTGGTGGGTGAAAGATACCCATGCTGGTGTCCCCAGTGTCCTCACACACTGGCTGTGTTGGGTGTTGTGTGGTACCAGTGTTGCAGTGCCACCAGGCAGCCCAGCATCCCACCAGCTGCCAGCCTCTGCTAACCCTCCCTCTGCTGACACTCAGCCAGCCTGTGTCAGTCCCCAACAGAAAGGGACTGAAAACCCACCTGATAGCCTGTGCTCTGAGCCACCACGGCAGTCATCACCCACTCCATTTTCCACCAGCCTTCCGACAGAGATGAAGGGTTATCAGTGACGGGGTCACTGCCAGGTACGGATAGGCTTCCATGGCTGCCAGCAGCTTGGACAGAGATATCTGTCCCAGTAGTCAGTGGCTGCAGTCTACATGTTCCCTGCAGGGTGAGCCCTATGACCGGCACCCAAAATCCTGAACCAAAGACCATCGTGTACCTATTTACCCCCAGAAGACAGTAGGAACCACCAGCTCTAACCCCCACAAGAGGGGACAGTCTATTTAAACAGGCTCTGGGCTGCTGAGATCCACCTTGAAAGCCCAGATGCAAAGCAACACACCCCTGTAAGGATTAGGTTAGTTATAAACGCCAAATTATCACAGCCCTGTCGCTGAAGACTGCTTGCACTTAAATCCCATTTCCATAGCTGCTACCTGGCCGCTGCAGAGAAAGGCAGATTACTGCAGTCCTCTTGGGGAGAGATCCTGTCTGCTGCCCCAGGCGCAGCTCCCTAAAGGTTAGGAGATGCCTCTGCAATTTGTCTGGATACTGTTCTGTAGCAGTGCCAAGAAAGATGAAAGCCCTTGGGTGGCAGGGGCAGAGAAAGTAGAAGGCTCTATAGCTAGATGCACGGATGCATGGGGAGCAAACCAGCACAGGACAGCTTAGCTTCCAGAAGCCTTTGCCACTGGGCTGCATTACCCACCCAAAGGGGACAGTGACCTGCTTGCACGATGTTTCTGTGAGCCCGTCAGCCACACTGCTAACTCACAGGGCTATCTGGGCAGCGTTCCCTGAGAAAAACCTCACATGACTCTGAGCAGCCGCTGCCAGCATGCCTGGTGTGCTGTTCCGAAGAGAAGCACCTCTCCTTTCAGGAAAATAATCTTCATTTGTACATTAGCAGGGTCCATTGGTAAGGAATTCTTGATGATTTATTCAGCAGTGCCTTTCTCCTTGGAAGGACATAAGCCATTCCCTTAGGAGACCTACACACACAAAAAAGAAATCACATTAACACTAACATGTTCTTTGATGATTAGAGAATTTCTCTGGCAACACTCCATCAGTGCAGGCTGGCAAAATATATTGCCATAGTTGAAGATAGACTTTTCCCCCTTTTGTATTACAAAGTAATCCAGCCAAAGGGCTCCAATTGGATTCTTTTGCATCTGGTGCCATGGTATCAATTAAAACTCTCTCCTTTGAGGTGATGGAAGGAGCACGTTTTCAGGAATTTTCCCATACTAACAACTGAGTGCTCATGTGGCTTCATTTAACACAAAGCAAGAACTGGATCTCCCATCTATTGCTCAGTAGCTTATACAACATTTAGCTGAGTGTTTTGTCTTAATGATGGTCACCATTAATAAAACAGTTTGTAGATTAGGAATTTATCCCAACTTTTATGCTTAATAGGCAGCTCTTGCTAACTTCCTCTACGGTACTTTCTGTCCTAAAGTCTTAAAGATCTTTTCCTTTCTATCCAGATCTCAGTGCCAGGGCATAACCTACCATAGACAACTGCCTCAGTTCCTACTTCGGGAATAATGAACAAATGGCAAGGCACCAGCTGGTTCAGCTACTGCAAGAAATCACAACTACCAGACTTTCTGAGAGAGACCACAACTATTAGAGCAGCTGTTGCATCAAACATCAGTCAAATTTCTTTATTCCTCAGTAGATAAGTGCGGTCAAGACCTCTAGGATTTGCTGGAAGTATTGATTGAGTCTGCAAGTACCAGCACCCACTTGGGGAAGCCAACCTGGCCATACTTGTCTGTGTGACTAAGTCTCATCAAACACTTCCCTGGGAAAAGATAAGCAGTTTTAGGTTTTGATTACTTGCCAAGACCTGTTCCATATTCCCAGTCTGGCTCCTGAGAAAATTCAAGCAGATTCTAGTGTCAAAGATAACTCTTGAAGCAATCACTGGTGAAAAGACAAAGCCTTGACATCTCCCCAGAAGTTGGACTTGAAGTCTAACACAGGGTCCTGAAGAAACACGAAGCATAAACTATTTCTGTTAAAAGTACAGAATTAAAGTTGTATTAATAGAAGTCATTTGGCCATCTGAGCAGTCTCCTAGCAATTGCATAAATTACTGACTGAACAAGGAGTTTCAACCAGAACATCATTTCATGGCCAGACCCTGACTGATTTCCAGGCAAGCAATAACAAGCACTCTGGAGGGAACTGCTCTATCCTCAGATGAACAAAATTAATAAGTCACAGAAAGCTGTTTAATAAACAAATTCTCCCTTTTTCTCTTGTGAAATGTACAGGAACAGAGTATATGAACACAAAAGCCTTTGCTATTTCTGTGTATTTCCCAGACCATTTCCTCATCAAGCCCTTGCCCCTCGCTTTTAAGCCACAAGCTCTCTTCTGAGACCCAAGCTGCTTTGATCTGCAGCGCAGACCCCAAGGCACTGCTGCCATTTCCTGAGGGGGCTTGTTGTCACCTCTGTAAATCCATACACTCCCCTCAAAGGCAGTTAGTTTTTCCACTAGTCTCTGCCTCCAGAGGCAGAGTGGCAGAGTTTTGGTTCAAATCTGTTATTCCCCTCTAAGACTCAGCCATTTGTAGCTCCTAAATTGCAGCTTAGCAGATAGATTGAGACGTTTCAAGTTTTATCTTCCCACACAAGTTAACAGCAAATTGTAGCGTGAGCCTTGTGTGCAATTTTGCTGAAATGCCCTGAGGCTGGGAAGCTGCTCAGGGAAGCTGTTTTGCTGGAGATGCACACTTCCCCAGTCACCGTCTTCCAACACAAAGCTCTCCTCCCTCTGAAGTGGCTCTGGGAAAGGTGATGGATACACTGCAGGCAGAAGCTTTATATAAAAGGTCCAAACTGAAAACCCATACAGTGAGCTAAAACTGCTTGTTTGAGACAAACCATAGCTTAACTTTTCATTGAGTTGGAAAAAAAAAAAAAAAAAGTGGTTCAACTTATTTTAAATGTACCTGATTTATATATGGCTCTGTACGTTCCTAGGGAAAAGCAACAGTCCTGCTGAATCACCATAAGAAAAAGCCTGTATCTAGGCAGATCTGGGTTTGCAGAAGCAAGATTTCAAATTATTTAGAAGATCTGGAAAGAAAAACTAACGGTGCACATGCACAGCATTTAGCACAGGAGAGCTGGATCCTCCAGCTACTATCACAGTCACGTTTAGCACCACCAGCAGCCATGACTATGGGAACCTTCTTTTCCTGAGGCATTTCCATGCACAACTGTGGCTGTAATCACATCCAGTTCATCTATGCTGTGCCCAAAGCAATCTCAGCCCCAACCATCTTCCACTACCCAAGGCACAGAAATATCGCAGACTGGCTCCTGCAAAAACTAATCTAGATTTTCATCACACATAAACAAAAATACTTGTGGCGGATGCTATCTTTAGGACTCTGGTGGTGTCACACTGGAAGGAGGAGCATCTCTGTCCCATCTGAATGCTCAGTCTCTGTCTGGGTGTTACAGGGTGATCATCCTCAGAGGACAGACAGCCTGGCACATCTGCAAGGCCATGGCAATACCCCAGATCTCCTTATGAGCCCCTTCCCCACAAAGCTGGGTTTTGTGGGATTTGGCAGCACGTGGAAGTTCCGCTGTGCAAGACCCCACCGGGCAACGGTGAGGATTTTGGTCTGATATTTCCTAAGCTTCATTTTCCCTGCATGGAGACACAGCAACAGTCTGGCATCTTGGCCCCTTTCTGGCATTGAATTTTGCCTAGTGGGGCAGCAGGCAAGGCTGCGGACTGGCCAGGACCCCTCATCTCAGATTTCTATGGCATGATTCACACCTGCCTCACTGATAGGTGCAGAACCTCGCAGCTCTCTTTAGAAGCTGGTTACTCAAATGTTCCTGGCCTTCCAATCCGTTTGAAAATAGGAAGCTCATTAAAAGAAACGAGCAGAGAAGGGGAACTGCTGTATCAAGCCTCGTCTGTGAGGAGCAAGCCTAGCGCCCAAGCCCAGCTCCCTCCCGACCTCTATTCACCCACCGCTCTCCACAACCCGCAGAGACATCCAGTGGCCAAGTCCTCTAATCGCACGTGTGCTGCGGGTCTTGCCGAGGAAGGCTGAACGGACAGCGGGGCCTCGCAGTTTCAGCAAAGTTCGGCCATTCACAGCCCAGCAAGAAGTTGTCTCTCCGTGTATTTACTGACTTCTATTTAATTTCATTCTTCCTTTCCCCCCTTTCATTATTAGCCTATCCAAAAAAAAAACCAAAAAACAAAACAAACAAACAAACAAAAAAAAACAAAAAAAACAAACAACCCCCCCCCCCCCAAAAAAAAGGAAAGAAACTAGATGATCGCTGAAGACGGAATGGTTTGTACGTACGCCGCTCTCTGATACTGCCCTGCAGAGGAGTGTGTGACAAAGCCCTCAGCACCACAGTCTGCTAGAGACCTGGGCACTGGGGCCTGTGTTCAGGCAAGAAACACCTCAGAGTAAATAAACAGGTTGTGCAACTTTTATTTCGTTGATTTTGCCCTTTCTCTCTTTCTGCCTGTATAAAGTAAATCATCATTACTTTTTCCCTGAACTCCTGCTATAAGGTTATCAATCAGCAACACAAGCGGAATGGAAGGGAGCCTGGAAAAGCTGAAAATCATTTGCTATTGTCAGTACCACGGGGAGAAGTCTTTCTTTCAGAGTGCTGAAAAAACGTTTCAAAGCTAATCCAAGCCCAAACCTCCTACCAGCTGCTCCTTCCCACACCTTTCCCTCTGATAATGAGGGTCTGTGGCTGGGGAGCTCAGCAGCAAGTCCAGGACCCCAGAGATGCTGGTAGGTACCATCCCCAGCTGATAATGCCTTATGGAAATCAACCTACTGACTCTTGCATTAAATAAGTTGATTCAGAGGGGGTTCTCTCGCCCCAGGAGCTAAGAAGGTGAGGAACGATGAGACAAGTGTTGTGTGCAGGTGTAAGAGGTGAAGGACAACAACAACTTTGCGAGCCAGGCTTACAGGTTTCCTGCAATTCAACTGTCAAACCCTGCCGCAGGGAGCAGTCCCAACCCTCACTGGTTCCAAGGAGACCTCTGCTTTCCCACTTCCAAGCCCTTCCCATCACCGTCTGCACAAGAGCTGAGAGAACACCCAGAGGTCAACAGGTAGGTATGAAGACAAGACCCCATGCCTCCAGGTCTGCAGTTCTCCAGGTATCATCTTCATTAGACACACCATCAGGCCTTCCTGCCTGAAGTAACTAACTCCCCAAGTTTTCCATTTCATAGAAGAAACAAGAAGGAAGAATCTTGGTACAGAGACAATGGATACCGCAATGGAGAGGCCAGGCTGAAGGCATAAAGAAATCTTTCACCAGTCACAAAGTAGATGACAGGCTGGGCACGGTAGACACCAAACACATGTACTATAAATTTGCCACTACGAATGTGTGATGGGATACAGACAGGGATGGTTACAGAAAGCCTTAATTAAACCTGCCAAGAGACCAATGTTAAGGTCCAGGCACCGACTTGAACCAGCAGCCCTTGCACTCCTGAACCAGTGAATCATGACAGATTTCCTCCTGACACGCAGATTCTCCTCTTCTTGCAGCATCCCACTGCTGCCTGTGGAGGTTCAATACCCCACTCAAATTCAGTGTGCTTCACACAGCACATTGGGAGATCAGCTGCCTGGCTGCTGGGGAGAATCAATTACAGTTTTCCTCCTGAGCAGCAGGACATGCTAAGTCCATTTTCCTTCAGCAACTACCAATGTGGATTCTCTAGTGGCTAATTAGCTGAGCACCCACTGCAATACCCAGCATGCCTCTGTCTAATTTCATTAAAATTCACCTGTATGTTCAAAGATTAGAGAAGGTCTGTCAGAATTTCATCTCAAACTAAGGAAGCCAGGCAAGGAAAAAGGTATATCCCAAAAGAATTTCTACCCAGAAGAGTTTCCCCAGCTCAAACCAATACCTCCTCAGTAGCTAGACAATAACTATGTGTTAGAGGGAGCAAAGCGTGTGTTCCTACACTTCAAAGTCCTCTCTGGGAAGAGCTGGGCTTCCCAGGGCTCTGGGCAATGGTCGTCCATACACATTTGAAAATAACATCAAGATAAACTCTTCCAGCTAGCTTTGTCTTTCTGATGCAGGTTTAAAAGGTGAGCAGACTATATGGAACCGCTGCAGCTAGAGCCCCACAAGGAAATTCCACTTTTTAAATCCAAAGTTTGTTTGCTGTTATCCTCAGCCCCACACAGGAACCAGGAGTGCACTGAGGACAGACATCACCCATGGTTGTTCCCCTTCTGACAGCAGCACCTCTCTGAAACTGCAACTCCTCGTATCAGCTTTGAGTCAGGACAAAAATGCATATAGCTGCTCTAGCTCTGTGAATATCAGAGACAGCTCTATTAAACCCAAAGGACGATTGTCCTCTCTGTATTTCAGATTGGTCTAAAACTGTGCTACAGGGGACAATTAATCTTGAAAATCAATTTTTTGTCAGGAGGCTAAATTTCAATTGTCTCAGGAATGGTGGTGCTGGGCTGATAATTACTGTCTGATGAGGCAACCTCTGAATTCACTGCCCAAGAGAACACTTTTTATTAATAACTTTTGTCACAAACCCCAGGTCCTTTTTTGACTTTGAAAAAACATGTTGCCTTATTTACTGTATTAAAATCCTCAAGCTGTCAGGAGTCAGACAATTTGCTTTGTTTTTTCATTGCATTTCAAGACAGGGAGTAGATACTCCCTTTTCCCCAGGAAAACAAAGCAAAACTCCAAGTTTGTACTAGAAGAAACACAATAAAAATGCTAATTTGCCTCCATTTGCATTTGTGTCCTTTTCCCTTATGCCCTGATCCACAATAATCCTGGCTCCCCTATGTCTCTCTCTATTTTCCACATAGTTGCTTGTTGTCTGGCTGTTGCCATTTGGCTCCCAGGCTTGCTGCTTGCCATCACCCAGAGGGACACAGTACCCAGAAGAGCCTTGGAAGCCACAGAAATACCGACTCCATCCACATACTCAAGGTGAGGCTTGTGCACAGGACTGTGCACCCTGCAAGTGCCAAGCTTGGCTCCCTGCAGTTAGAATATTTCAGGATTTAATCTAATGACAGTCTCAAATGCCTAAATCACTGCAGAAGCAGGACGGATCCAGGACTCTCCTCTTTCTGAGGGACACCTCAAGCTCCCCTTGCACTGTTCACTTGTCCCCGGGAGCTCAGTTCATCACAAAGCAGGAGAGCTCAAGTGCCAGAGACTAGAGAGCATGGTTTCATAAGACTAAACTTGTGTAGCCAGCACACTCTCCTGGCACAGTGGAGACATGGCTTTGTATCTCAGTGAACACATGGAATAAACCCCAGGTTTTCAACTTGCTAACCCCCTATATTTTACCTGCAGAAAACTGATATCCTAGCGCAGTGGATGCTGCCTGGAGGAGATCTAACTCTTCATGAAAGCAGATGTCAGCCAGAGCCAGGCACACCCTCCCACGTATTGCATTTCCTGGTGAATAGACCAAATTGTGTCAAGATACTGATCTTCCAAAAATCGTACTTCCAAAATACCATATTTCCCCAGGAGAGGTCTGGTGCTGGCAAGGTGGTTTGTATTCCTTGCTGGGCACCAGGCACCTCCCATGCAGAGCTCAAGTCCTTTGCTGGTACCTCAGCCCTACCAACACCACACTGGGAGTTTGCATTGAACTGGGAGATGGACCCAGCTCTCCTGACTCCCAGTCTTGCATTTTCTGCCACAACCGTCCCTCACAGTGGAGGAATCCCCAGTGTTTCAGGAAATCAGCCTCTGCAAGAGCTACTTTTTACTAGCAAAGGGATTCTACTGAATTGAATTGCCTTTAAGTCCCTGAATGCTCTTTATTTTCCAGCTCACCCAGCTAAAGCTCATTTGATTTTAAAGATAATCCAGTAAGTATCAATTAATAAAATCAACTTTGCAAGGATTGAATTTCCCTAGTGCATGAGACAGCGAGCTTAAGGGAGAGGCCAAAAGGGAAACACAGCTGACATTTCTGTTATAAAAAGGCATTTCTGTTTAATCCTGGACATTTCCCTTTATACAAATGAAGGTTAAAAGAACTCTTGCTCTGCAGAAAGCCAGGCCAATACGGTATGGAGTTGACTAGATCCCTCCCGGGCTTTGAAACAGGTACTGCCCAGGTCTTGGAAAACAAGCTTTGGCCAGGCTGGTCCTGCAGGCCACGAGAAGCAGGAATGCTGCTGTGTCACAAGCAACACAGAAGTGCCACGTCCCGGTTCACTATTCCAGGCTCTGCTGTGCCCGTATTCACTCTGAGCCCTGTCCAGCCTACACAGACCGGAGTTTCTCCATCATGGAAGCGCATCATGATTTTCCTGGGGAATGAAACAAATGGAAGAAAGACTCCAGAAGAGAAAGGAATATCCACCACATGCTTGGAAGTGAGGACAGCAGTGTCTAAAAGTCCTATTGCAGTGTTCCTTTGTAAACTGTGGTGTATTAGTATTTACATTAGCTGGTCACAGCTGGGAGGAATTCTCTGTTACCGAAGAGCAAATTAAGCTTGCAAAAAGCCCTGAAAACTAAAATGTTTCTTAAAATCTGTCTGCTGTCTAAATATTCTGTTGAGTAGTTAGCACCAAATTAGTTCTTTCAGTCTTATTCACAGAACCATTCTCTTACCACAGGCCAGTATGCTTGTGAGACAGTTTACATGTACACGGCTAAAGGCAAAACAAATCACAGGGACCCTCCTGAACTGCAGGTGTATTTTCTGAACGGGTTTCCTTCTTAGCACTGAAATGGGAGTGATCCATTTAGTGACCTCAATTACATTCTCAAGCACAAAACATGCTTGGACACCTCAATTCATATATCATGAAAACACCACATATGTCAAGGGAAAAAAAAAAAAAAAAAAAAAAAAAAAAAAAAAAAAAAAAAAAGGAGTGATAATCTTTGTTACAAGGAAATGCCATTAGCCAACAGGCTGGGATTTCTGTCAGGCACAGTTCAGCCCATGAAAAATTAAAGGCAACATAGACCTCTAATGCATCATGTATCAGGAGAGCCATTAAGTAATCAGTCAGCATGAAGCTTTATAGGGCATTTTGGGCAGAACTCAATCTCCATTCATTTTAGATCATTTCCTTAATGAAGTAATGCACTGGACATAAATATTTCAATGCAACTCTCTAATGCCCTTTAAGTAACAAGCAGCCTTCAGTAACACAGAAACCAATTAAGCTGTAAATACCACAAAAAAGGAAGAAGGACCAGATACAAGCATAGTGATGTGCTTAAGTCCATGGGATTCAGACAGATACAGCTGTGCTTCTAAAGCCATTAAAAAAAAAAAAAAAAAAAAAAAAAAAAAAAAAAAAAAAAAGAAGATACAGGAACAGTAGAAAAAGCTGGTATGAGTAAGATGCTATTCCTATAGCTAGACTGCCTTTTCATTACATGTGCATCTCAAGCAATTTGGGGAAATCTAATTCAGGTTTGTCCAGCACCAACATAGTGGGATGTGGTTAACTCCTAAAATGGAAGTTTCCGATATTCTACACAACGTCAATGCTTTTTCTGCCTTCGTGCATAGCAAAAAGCGGAATGATTTAGCAGGAGGAAGGTTTCCTTAAGTGCTTTTTCTGCTCTTTCACAGCACTATGTGGTAGTTTTGCTATAGAACATCTCTCTTCCACAGGTTCTGGTGGCTCAATATGGGGTTTAAATAGTTACTGGCAGTTTACAGCAGCAGCTTGGTGCCGGGGCCGGGCAGTGCCCTGTACCAGCCCGTACCACATCCAGACCTTCCAGCGCTGCAGAAGCCACCCACACCAGTCCCCTCCGGACGGGAGGCTGCAAGGCCCAGTTTTCAGACAGGTTGCGTGACACACGGGTATCCAATAGAGCTTCCTAAAAGTGACAGCACTGTTAGGAAGCTCTACTGGAAGAGTGGTCTACTGGAAAAAGTCACTGCAAGCTTCTTAAAGGCAAAGCAGCAGCCACAGGTTTCACCGAGATTGCGTTCCCACCACAGTTAGAAGAGATTCTCCAAAACACAGCAGTGAAAATCATTTACTCCCTTTGAACCACAGGCTGAAGTACTTCACACCAATAGCTAAAACAAACATGGGGAGGATGATCTAGGGAATTAATTTTAGCACGTAAGAGTCAACGTTTAATCCTCTAAGGAGAAAAAAAGTAAACCAAAATACAACGAAAGCAAAGTTTAAACCCATCTGAAAGATGGGAAAAGCATCTTTCCAAGTGCGAAGGGCCTGTTCCCAGGAGAGCAAGCTGGGAAAAGCTGTCTTTTAAAGGAAGGACCCACTTGCTTCAGGGCATTAAAAGCTTATAAGAGAATGTGGTGAAAAGTCTGGGTCCTGGCTGGAGCTGTGGGGGAGTGGTTGGTTATGGTTTTTTTTTGTCAAGAGGTAGAACTCCCTGCTCTTTGGGGAGATTGGACTTTATTTAACGCTTTAAAACTTGTCTGAATTTTTTTTTTTTTTCAATGTCCTCATAGCTGACGTGATGTATTGGTAGTGAACAGCCTTCATGTGGCTGCTAACCAACGTTTGAGGTGATGGCAGTGAGCAGCACTAGTCACTCTTCACCACCCAGTGAGCTTGCCCTGGGGCTGAGGTAAAAGTCCAGGGAAAGATACTGACCCTGATCTTATCTGGCTTACACTGTGTACTGGCAAAGAGGTTAAATTAATATTATATCTACTATTTCAATTCTGCTATTTTTGAGTGTTTGACTTTGCCATATAACTGATATTATTTTGGCACACAACATCTATAACGAAATTAATACAAGATGTGCAATACTGACAAAAAGAAAATTGCCCAAATATTACCCTGCAAGTGATCAATAGTTTAGGTGCTAATGGTTATTACCAGCCATGCTGCCAAATTATATTAAAAAAAAAATAGGTGCCTTCAACGACTTCTGGTTAGCCTAGAGGAGGAATCATCTCTTCTATCAGTTCACAGCTGCAGCGTGCTGAAAGAGCGAGGCAAACTCTTAAACTGAGATCTGTCTGTAACCCCAATGATACAGCTATACTGTGAATAGCTGAGTCCATCTAGTTGTGTAAAGTGATGGTCAATCCATCAGGTGTTTCGACTTCTGGAGGGCCTTAAATGGCTTCATCCAATATAGGGGACTTGCACTTTTTCACCCTGAGGGTTTTGTAGGACTGAAGCA
The DNA here is from genome assembly GCF_003259725.1 of Athene cunicularia. NCBI lineage: Eukaryota > Metazoa > Chordata > Aves > Strigiformes > Strigidae > Athene > Athene cunicularia. Next base: position 13,368,369 of record NW_020799110.1, on the reverse strand, counting down.
CCATTTGTCTGGGATTTGATTCATCCACTGGCACACTCACGGGTAGGATCATAGACTGCATTTGCCTCTGGATGCTCTAGCCTGAGCAGTCCATGCAGGAGGCAAATCTGCGAGAGAGGGGCTACAGCTTCACTGCTGTCTATTATGGGGTGCCAGCACCCCAAAACCCAGCTCCCTTGGTGCAGATACACGTGTCTGTCTTGAGATACAGCTGCAGCTTTGCCACTGAGCAGCTGTACAGTCTTTTTCTTTTTTGTGGTCTGGCCACTAGAGAGAGCTATGGTATAAAACGTGCTACTCTCCAGAGTCCTGGGCCCAGGATACACCACTTACATCTATTACTGGGGCCAAAAAATTCACTTAAAAGGAAAATAAGGCATTTTTCCACCTTCATTGTTGTGTTTAGGTTTTTTTTCCAAGATGATTAAAATTTATCTTTATTAATCCACGCTTATGTTTAAATCTTTGTTTTTCATTTGCTCTTCATTTCTCAAGGGACAGCTGGGTTGGAAGGAGAAGGGGTAAGCAAACTGAAAAGTATTTCTCCCATCCCTTGCCAAGAATATTTGGGGGAAAAAGATTTCTCACCAGAAGGGACTGGTGAGAATACCACAGCTGGCACCAAAACTGAGTTAAGCTCACTCATGTAAGAAATGTGAAGAAGATAATATACCCAGTAAGCACTGGGTAGAGGTATCAAAGCACTTCTATGGGAGCTGGGGGCCTTTTTTCATAGGGCAGACATATCCACGTTAGCTGTGATGAAGTTTCACCTGAATGAAAAGCAGTTTAGTGTGACACAATATTTGAACATGTTTGCCTTGCTGACAGGCTGGGTTGCATTTTTCCAGCCCTGAGCCATGTTCACACAGCTGAGCTGCTTTGAGGACAAGTTCAAAATCTGCACAGAGCAATGCTTTGAGCACATTCAGGTCACAAGCTGAGCACTGCTAACTTCAGTCTTTGTGCTATGTGGTACCCAGATAATAAGATTTAAGGAATAAGCCCCCTCTGATGCTCCCCATCCTGCCTGGGTTTGTACTGCTGTCGAGGTTTGGACTTGGCCAAAGCCAGTAGATCTGTCTTCAAAATATCCCAGTAAACAACTAAAATAGGTGATTATTTGTATCTAAATTATTTGTTGTTTTATTTTTGCAAGAATTTCCTCTGATTTTTACATTTAGAAGCTCATTTTAAGTATTTTCTGTTCAAGATTCAGGTAGGTTGAACTGGGTCACAGGGTGCCCAGATGGTGAAATCTTCCCTCTGGGGGAAGATTTTCTCTCATTCTCTCCCAGGGAATACATGCTCTATTTGCACACCTACAATTCAGCAAAGTGGAATAATGTTTAAAGCAAACAAAAATTTTTCAGACAAGCAGAAAGCGACTGGTCCTGGAGTCCTGTCAAGCAGCACATACTGATTTCAAGCAGATGTCTTCCTAAAACCAGCTACCAGTATGTCCCACAGAGAAGCAAAGCCATCCCTTCTTGACCTACCTGCTTCTGACGGGAGCCGTTGCTGTCAGCCAGGACCCACGAGGGCACTGGCCTCTTCCCAGCTAAAAGTGCAGGAGACCAGGAGCAGTGGGACTTGGAGGGATCATCAGCTTTGGTAAGCTGTTTCTGCATCCTTAGAGAGGAGGCAAGCTGGCATTAACTTGCACCTTTGCACAGCTGAATTAACTGCTGGCATCAGGGAGCTGGCTTAGGCTCCCAGAGGAGCAAGCACCAGGGGGACCTGGTCTTCTTTTGTTACTACTGGAACATTACAGTTCTCCCCAGCAAACAGAGACCTGCCCATCCCAGCTGCCTGTGCTGCTCTTGATCACTTTTATCCCATGGGGATGTCAACAGGACACAGCTGCTGTCAGGTCTGCACTCATGGCCATACTTGGAGCAGCTCTGGGTCCTCTGCCTCAGGTGCTGCAACAATGCATCCTCTTCTCCTGCGGGATACTCTGCAATGCCTTTCTCAGGGTCCCTGTGGCAACAGGGCTACTCCTGTCTGTGCACAGGACTTGCTTCCTGCTTTTCCAATAGGATGAGCTGGCTGGGTTTGCTAGCAGACTAGAAAGTTCACTGACAAACCCTTGCTCTTGATGCCTCCCTTTGACTTTGGAGAGGAGACTGCAAGCAACCTCTTCTTCCAGACCTGCCTGCACACTTTGCGGTAGGGATGCGTGGACGTGCACCCTCAAGCTGGCCTTCAGAGGTTCATCAGTTGTAATTAACAAGTAAATAAAAATACACAAGTGAAGTGCTGAGGTGGGGTCTGTGTCCCCCTTGACAGGCTGAGCACAGCTTCTTGGGACAGTGTGCAGTGTGGCAGCTGGTAGCCAGTGGTGGGAATAAACCTTGTGTAGCCGGACATCTCATCCTCTCCCCAAACACCACCTTCCCCTCCAACTGTTGCATCAGTAACTGTTAAAACTACAAATCAGCCTTTTCCCAGCCTCACTGGGACAAAGTTCACACTCCCCAAGTACCCTCTGGTGACATGCACATGCATGGCCATGTCATCATCCTCCAGACACTGCCTGTACCTGGGGAGGATGAAGCAGGGAGGAAGGCAGCAGTGTGGAGCACACTGGATAAATGCCTGTCCCAGCTCCATGCTCAGCCCAGAAGAGGGGTTGCTGATGTGCTTCTGCACTGCTCATCCGAGCATAAACCCTATTAGAGAGACAAGTGTGTGTTCCTCTAGCTCATAAATAGACGTTGAATATGTCAACCGTGTTAATAAAAATTATACAGCAACCAAATCTCAAATATCCAGGAAGAAAATTGTCCTGTGATGTGGCATTATGCTGCTTATACATAAATAGAAATCACGTGGTGGTCTGGGAGCCCCAGCACCAGCTAGGGGCTAGTTACGTCTGTGTTTGAAGCCTGGCCTCAAGGCCATGACATGAGGCCCCGAGGTGGAGTTAGGATGTCCGTCTGGGTGCAAAGGGCAGGAGAGGGCAGCTACTACTAAGGCAAAAGCAGTGCCAGGGGAAACAAGACTTTGTGAAAATGGAGGTGTCAGTTCTCAGGGCTAGTGCTCACCATCAACAACATGAAACAGGAGCACGTTTTGGCACAGCCACTTGGGTGCTTGTCTCAGGCTCTCTGGGGTCAGAGAAACACAAACATTCAACAAATACCCAGCTGTCAGACTGATCTGAGGTTCATTTACTAAATCTCTGTTTTGCCATTAACTGTTCCAGGAATTCTGGCCAGGGTGAAGCAGGATAAAACTGATGGACTCAGGGTGGTGGTCAAGGATCAGTCTCTGAAAGAACAAATCACGGTGATCAAGACATGTACCTCTGACCTGAGATAACCGATTGGTGCCAGGAGCTGTCACTTGTTTCCTAGCAGGATGGTGCAAAGAACTGAGATGCAGGGGCTGATTTTGCTGGGTACTGAGATTGAGGAGTAGTTTCAGGCGTGAAGCAGTGTTTCACATGGCAGAGGGGATGTTCTCTATCCTTCAGGCATGCTGTAACCCACCAGGTCTCTGGGAAACAAATTAGGAATGGTACATACCTACCACATGTACTCCTCCGAGTCATTTGTATCTCAGATATCCTGGCTTCTTTAGGCTTCGGGCTGCTCTTCAGCCACGGTTTGCCCCAGGAACAAGTGGAGCATCAGTCCCAGGTAAGAGAATCACCCACCAGCATCTGCTCCCAATGCAAGTGTGAGCTGGCACACAACAGCTGTTTAGCCCTGGCTGACCATCTGGACATGAAAAGCCATTTACCTGGTGTGTGAGCACCCCCGGCCCTGCAGCTCCTTCTCCAGGAAGCCTGTAGGCAGGGCTTGGCCCTCCCAAGCCATGACCAGCCCATGTTTAAGCCTTTGTGGACCCGGGTGGAAGGTGAGCATCTGGACATGTGCACAGGTGGGAGATGGCAGCTGCCACCTGCAGCTCCTACCTTACAGTAGGGGATGGAGCAGCCAAGGGGCAGTTAGGCTGCTGGACACCCAGTGATGGTGACTCTATGCGGTCTCTGCTGGCTTACCTTCTCTCACAGGTGAGATACCTGGGGAACTTCGATCCATCAGCAATGGCACAATGGATTGCCACCCCCATCCACACAGTGTGAGAGCTGCATGTGACTTGGAAACCCAGAGATCAGCAATTCCTCTAATAACAGCAAAAAAAGAAGAAAAAAAAAAGGTCCCTAAGGGCTCTTCAGTGTTCCTTTTGTGGTTCCAACATACAGATCTCTGTGTGCACATCCCTGTAGCAGGTGAAAGATGCTACTCTGGGCTCCAGCTGGCCCCCCTCCCACCACAGCCGAGTGCTTCAACAAGTGCCAAGGCTGGCATGAAAGAAGCCTTTCAATGAAAACAGACCAACCCAGTCACTTCAGACAAAAGACTGCAGTAAGTTGTATGTTGGCAGAGCTCTTGGCACTTCCTAGTGCCCTGTTTTCACAACCAGCCTCTTCCACTGCTAGCCCTATCCTAGTATTTTTAATTTTTTATGTTTTGCTGGTCCCTATCTCAACTCATTGCTAATAACCAAGGGACTCTGAGATGGAGTTGGTAGGAGGTGAAGACAATGTAAAGGCATTTGAAAGCACTGAAGTAGTGCTGTGACACAGCCCCTAATCAAGCCCAAAATTGAACTTGGTCGGCATCAGAACACTCACTCCTGCACAGACCTAAGCCCCTGGGGAAGAAAAGCCCCTGACCCATGGAGGGAGAGCCTGGTGCACCCTGCAGTGGGGTGTGAAGGGGCTCTCTGCTCCCCTGTGCAATGGTTATACTTGGCAAGCAGAGGGAAACAAGTAAAGATTTAAGAAAGGTTTACAGTTTGGACTCAAGATCCAGTTTCTATTTAGTAACCTCCCCTTTATTTTAGCATATTCAGTCACACACTGAATTCGTGACATGGAAATGGCTTCATGTCTGCTCGTGTTTGAGCTGCATCCTCAGCTGATGCCTCTGAAGACATCAGTCAGCCACAGGGCACTTGCCACATTTCCATCTTGCCTTCCATCCCACCGCTGCAGGTGTGAGTTGCTCTTGGGAAGGTTCAAGCAGGCTTTCTGCAAACTCAAAAGCTACATTAACAAAAAAGAAAAAAGTATTCTACCCTTGCAAACAATTACACTGCTTTATTTTTCAGTATCACAGTCTCAGGAAATGAAACAGTCCAGATCCTTTCCAAGATAGTACACAGCTTTTTTTTTTCCATCTCTCTGGCCACAAAATAATCAAATTAAATATAAATTTGTTGTTTTGCTACATCTATTACATTGGAAGAACATAATTACTGGTAGAAGCAGCTGAGCTCCAGGAGCCAAGGGTGGAACGAAGCGTTGTTTTCTCCTGCTCTTGTGTAACCCACTTCAGTGTTTCCAGAAAAGCACACGGAGGGACAGAAGGATGTGGTGGATAACAAAATACAGCGGTTTATTGAACAAAATGGGGCAAGGCAATGTTCCCTTTACATTCAATGAAAATTCTGGAGTATGAAGCAAAACATGCTATACACACACATGGACATGATACTTTGGTTAAATGTCATTCAGAAGTTCTATGCCAAACCTTGTAAAAATCAGAGAGTCAACAGTCAAAAATAAGAAAAAAAATAGGCTTGCATAGACAGATTATTGTCAGTGCGCAATTTATATTTCAGAATTAGCTGTTGCAATGCAGGGTACACATGCAGCTCTGAGGAATTTAAGCCTTCTGACTAATCCATCTCATCGCATGGCTAATATTTAGATTCAACAGGCTGAAAAAGTTTACCCTGAAGAGCTAGATGAGACAACTGCAGTTTTTTTCTCCGAGGCAATTAACTATATTGCAGTGCACAGATGCAGATGGAGACACACTGTGGAGTCTACTTTGAGTGAACACTGATACAGTGGAACTTGTTTATCGTGAAGTAGAAAGTACTCATTTGTGTGTGCCACCGTCCTCTGTGGGACTCTCCTGGAAGAGCCCAAACTGCAGAGCTAAACCTTGCCCTGTGCTACTCAGGGGGAGGAGGTGGCTGATGATATTTCCAGCACAGAAGCTGAGGGCAGTGCAGCTTCCCAACACAAAACCTGTCCTGCAGCCTGTCCTGAGCATAGCAGTCCAAGCAGCACTTGTGTGCAGCATAGCTGGAACCTCCACAGCAGTGCTACGCAGCCAGAAACATGCTATGGCACATGTTTACAGAGTACAGTCAACTGGGATTTCTGTAGGCTTACACCTGCCTTCTGCAACGAAACAAAACCCAAAGAAAGACAAGCTGCCTGTGGTATACTTCACGCGAGGGACACCATTGTGCCTCAGAGCACTATATCCCACACCCACCTCCCAAACCAACTGCAAAACTAAGCACTGAGCATCTTGAGAGAATGGAGCAAAACCAACTGCCCGTTGGCTGGGGACGGATACAGGACAGAGTAAACCTCAAAGTCACCCCCAGATGGGAATTCCTGCTCCAGCCCCCACCCTGGCATCAGGGCCAGAAGCAGGACAGCAAAGAGCTCAGTCACCCATCAGTCCATGCTACGAGCTGTGCTTCATTTCATATTGCATCTAACATAGCTTTGCAGTGCCAGGGCTGCCGTGAGAAACAGCAAGAGCAATCTGCTCAGGGTGACAGACACCCAGGAGATCATTCTGTGTAAGCAGCCATGAGTTTCATGGACTGGCTGTGCTAGATTACAAGAGTGTAAACTAAGTAGGGGAATCCTCACACTGTCTCCAAGTGCTCCCCTTTATATATAAATTAGCAATCCACAGTTAGTTTGCATACAGGTTAATATGAATTAAAATAAAAACCTTAATAATAAAAATATATATAATATACACATTGATCAATAGCAATAAACTGAATGAACACAATAGAATGTAACAGTGGCTGTAATTTGGCACAAAATAAAAACGTACAAAGGTCTAGCACTGTAAAAATAAAAATCCTTTTTTTCCCCCCCAAGTAAGAGAATGTTATCAATCCTGATTCCAATTCTGACAGGTGAGAATGCAGAGATATAAAAATACTGTACATACAAGATCCCTTTTACAGAGTGAAGCAGACTGCAGCATTTGTAACTTCTGTGCTTCCTCCCCAAGAGGAGAAATTCAATGATGAGACTTCATCTATCCCCTAACAACTGGTATTTCCCTCCCCACTAATTTCAAAACCATGAAGTTCTTTAAAAAAAGGCGAGATTAACCTGTCAGATCTATCCATGTGATAACTGCTTCTCACTGCAGGAAGCTGTACAGTCCACATTAAGACACTGTTTCATCGCAAGGTGACTCAGATCAGCCTGCTGAAGACATCGAGTATCCCTGCATGTAAGGCACAATCACTCCGGTTCACCCGACCTCTCTTTTGCAGACCATTGTGCTTCGGACGGAGGCGAGGAGGTGGCGAGAGCTCTTGCTGGTGAGATGTGCCTACTATGAAGATAAGGAAGTGCCAGGATTTTATGGTGAAGAATTGTCCACACGGTGCCTGTTGCCTTTAATGCACAGAGTCAGAAAGGGATCCAAGACCTGAATGACCTGGTCAGGGGTCCCAGCAAGGGCTCCAACATGCTATTAAATCCAGAACAAACCCACACGCAAAGCTACTAAAACTTGGCAAGAAAAGACAAGGAAAAAACAGTTACTTAAATGTTTTTCTGTCACAGAAAGGAAATATTGCTGATTGTTTCTTTCAAAAAGATCAATTTCATTGTGCCTCTTCCCAGGGACACACGTGCAATGTGCTGATTTTGCATCTCACCTACACAAGCTGCATCTTCTTGACTCTCAACAGAACTGCAGCTGCTGAGCCCCAAGAGGAGTTGGCTCCTTGTTCAACCATGGCATTAACTTACTGACTTCAATGGGGCCATGGAACCTCCTTCTGGTGGTTACTAAACATGCGAGCCCTGACGCAACTTTTGTCTCAGAAGTCTCTGACCTACATGAGGCCCACAAGATGTATTAGATGAACAATTGCTCTGTTTATACCCCATTTAGTACATGCTTTCCTCAGCTACCATTCCTAGCATTTCCTTCTCTCTCAATAGGTGTCAGCCCCTTCTAACACAACGAACGTTAGGGCCACCCTTTTCACAAGGGCTATGGAAAAATAAAACAGGAGAAACACAAGTGACAGCAAATGAACAGAGGTAGGGAGTGAGAAAAAAAAAAAGGTAAGGACTAAGAGAGCCCATAAAGCATTCAGTACTCCCTGAAGGTATCCAAGGAAGCAGCAGGTGCTCCTGGGATCCCTCCCTTGGGCTCTCATCTCTTGCCATGGCTGGAGATGCTGGCTGACCTGAGGAGGCCGTTGTGGAGATCCTGCAGCTCCACAGAGCAGGCACTGAGGTGTTCTTTAGACTTTACCCAGCTTCCAAATAAAACCAACTGGAGTTTTCTCTTGTATTATTTCCACACACTCCCACTGAAGTCAAGAACTTGGATACTCCCAAGCATCCCTCCTGAATTAATAGCTTTTCCAAATGTCACTGGGCTCAGGACCTTCATGACTTTTCTATTAGGGTAAGACAGAAGTTACATCAGCCAACTGCACTGCAAGAAAGCCTGTCACAGCCAGCTACAGAGGCCCTGGGAAGGCTGAATTCCTAGTTAGTGATTTCCCCTTGCCCTTTGCAGAGGGTCACCGTTTTTATCCCCTGCACAGCAAGTACAAAGCAAAACCACTTTCTGATTTGGCATGACTTTTCCCCATCCAGTTTTTCGCAAGGGCACCTGATGATACAACCAGCAGGGCCTGAACTGGGGTGTCTGCAGAAAGTATTAGTTCATAAAACCCCTCCAGGCATTCATGTCACAACAATAAATATTCTGATGGCAAGGGAGGGGAAAAACCCACAGAAAAAAAAAATGGCATTTTCAGCAGCAGAAATTTTGACTGTTACATGAAATATAAAAATAAATTTTTAAAAAATAAAGTCTTTGCAGATGAGGTTGCCACATTGGCCCAAGTTATCAAATAAAAAAGAAAGAAAATAGGGTCTATGTTGTTCCTTTTCCAGATCCTTTAAAACAACATTAACTCTTCTGAATGGACAGAGATGGAACGAGAAGAGGGAACAAGGCAAGGACAGTAAAATCTAGCTGCTGGCTGGGATATTTCCTGAGAAGCAGCAGCAAGCAAGACCTTGCAAGTCACTCAAGGGTTCATGCAGGTGAGCAAGCTCACAGTCTGGAAGCAACGGTACACAGCTAGCAGGATGCTACAAAGTCCTATGTTACAAGATTTTTGGCTAGGGTATGCCTGGAGCAGAGGCAGAGCAGAGGTCTATCAGGGGTTATCTGGTTCTTCACAGATCGTGAATTGCTGCCAACAGGCCAGTGGGGGTAGGAGATGGAACTTTCTTGAGTTGTTGGTCAAGGCAAGGCATGGGCTTGTGCTATGGTATTAAATATGCCCTTGAAACTTCATGAAAAAGGAGTTGCCTTATCTTCCTAGTGATTTGCCTCGGCAACTGTCCTGACCAAGGACAACATCCAAGGTTAAAGCCTCACAGCTGTCTTGGCACTTGAACTGTGCATTAGTGAAAGAGCAGAGAGCCATGATCTCTTCCAATTTCTTATCGGTGCTCCACACCAGCATGTGCTCTCCACAAAGCTCTACGGAGCTGTCAAGGCTCCTTTCCGAGGCAGACTGGTAGCAAGGGCAAGCACAGTCACAGCTCTGCCTCCCCTCCTCAGCAAAGCCAGCAGCAGAATTGCAGCTGCCAGCGGGAGACAGTGTGGTGGGACAGACTCCACTGGGCATAAGGGGCTGCAGGGGCAAAGCGGCCAGGCTTGCTGCCATGAACTGGACTGGCAAATGAATAACTAGCTACGTTGTACTGGCTGAACAGACTCCAAGTCAGATGCTCAGCTTTGTAGTTTAAAAACACACCTCAAAAAAAAATTAAAAAAGGCAAAAGAATTTAAACGACAGGAGGCCAAGGGAAAAGGCTACTTGTTTGTGCAAGAGAAGAATGATTTTCATAGAGTGGAGGGAAAATAAGCCATTGAAAGGAAAAATAAAAATTAAAAAAAAAAACAAAACCAAAAACAACTGCATGGACAAATCTATATAGACAACTTAAACCTGCAGATCCTGGAGAGGAACAAGTTTTATCCTAACTGGAGTCTGCCTGGGCTGCTGGACGGAGCAGTGTAGAGGGGAAGCAGTCTGCACAGACATTGTGTGGACTGTTTGGCACTCTGTTTCTAGTCCAAAGTTGCCTGTAACTGTACGTTTTGGATTTGATGGTCAATGCCCATAAGGCCCTCCTTCAGACCCATGTCTCCAAGACACATGCAGGTTCAGACACAAGATACTGTACTGAAGTGCATCAGCAACTGAGCTAAGAGTTACAGTATTTACTACTTGGCTTCAGTGAAATTCCTTGGCTTCTACCACACTGAAGCTCAAAGCAGGTGACCACAGAGCTCCCTTCAGGCATTTAAATCTGTTTGTATGATTCTTCCCAATCCACAACTCACAGCTTCATCAACTCCCTGGCACATCTTAAAAGTCATGCACACAAGGTCTAGTTTCCGTTGAAATTGTCTTTCCTTTTAACTGTTCTATTCTATACCCTGGAGCTAAATGCCTGGTTACACACTCTACCCAGATTGCTGGAAACCCTAAAAAGAAATACAGCAGTTAAGAAATTCTGTTCTACAGACAATTTCTTCCTCACCAGGGCAAGGTTCTGGCTTTTGCTGGTGTACTTTACGAAGATGCTCTCTCCCTTCCTGCAAGCTGTCTGTCAGGTTGGCTCAGCTGTCTTACCCAGCACAGGAAGAAACATGTTTCCTCTTATAACTCTCTTTGCTAAGTCATCATAATATGGAAAAGACTTGTATTTTGTCATTGCCTTAACCCAATTCATTTCTTGGATTTTCCTCCTTGTTGTACATGCATCTCTATTTGTCCTACTTGTCACAGCTCCAGTCAAAGCTTAAAAATAAAAATAAAAGGAAAGCCTCAAAAGAATGTAAGAGAAAGCTGTTAAGTCAGCTAGTTGATTCACACAGCTCAGTGGCAGCTAGATTATACTGAACTGCTTAAGTGATCACATATGAGAAAGAAATTAAAACGAAAAATGCTCCTTATTAATAAGATGACACTTAAAAAGAAGAGATCCTGGGAGTGGAGGGTGGATACCCCATTGGGTAAGGAATTGAGAAAGTTGCCTGGCAATTCCAGTAATGTTTGCTACAGAAGAGTCAGTACCAAAGCAAAGGCTAGCACAGTTTAGTGCTTCCGACGGGAACCTGGAAAGCCAAACAGAAAGAAAAAAAGAATCTGTAAGGATAGATCCTGGTGAATAGTTTAATACCTGTAGTCATCTTTTACTTGTCCTGCCCTCTTGACTGTCTGTGTGACTTCCACAGTAGCAGTAAAGTAAAATGCCCAAATGGGAACCATACGTTACATTACTCAAGCAAAAGGAAGGATAGGTCTACTGGACAGACAGCTGTTCGCATTTCTTCTAGGCTGTGAACAGCACTGCATCCGCATTGTACAGTCTCACTAAAGAAAACAGAACTAACACTGGCCTTACAGACTACAGAAGTGCCATCAACTTCCCAGCTTGTTTGATGAAGACAGAATGCAAGTTTCCCAAACTTCTAGGTTTTGGGAAGTAAACTGTCAACATTTAAGTCACAATCAGTGGAGCTGGAAGAAATCGAAGTGATTGAGTTGAAATCTGGCTTCCCCTTTCCTCCCCTAGAAATTCTACAGATAACTCAGACAACTGGCATTTAGATTTAAAAAATGGTGGGGGGGTGCAGGAGCTGGCAGGACACAACCCTAACCACACTGCTCTTGTGCCAAGTCATTTCAGGAAACAAGCCAACAAAGCGGTGCTGAGATGCTACTGGAATAAAACAAGCCTGTTCTCAGGACAAGCTTCTGTCTGACCATCCCATCCGCCCACCAGACAGGTGATAGATACTGTGAGGATTTGTCTTGTATTGGATTGTTTGATACTAGTGAGTCACCTAAAATCCATCATGCCATTGTCTTCATGTTATTTCTCCTTCATTTGCTGCCTTGATTTACAGTCATTCATCATTAAGAGATCACAGAGGACATGCAGAGAACAGTTTGACAAACTCAAGGCAAACCAATTCAGCTTTTTAGTCTCTCAACCTGCAACAAGCTCAGCAAGTTCAACTTGCACACTGACTAGCATCAACTGCCTGCTGGGCAATAATATCCATTCCTCCTCTCTATTAGCCTCTCGTTTGAACATCCTGTCCTGGAGGCTGCTTATTTGAGGAAAACAGCCCATAATAACCCAAGTCCTGGGGCAACCACAGGCTTGATCCTACCTTTAGGAGAGTGCTCAGGTTTGGGGATCTGGCGCAAGGGGCTGGGCTGGCTTGTGTAATACCGAGCATCATCGAGGAGAGGCTGCGACCTGCCAAGCACAGTGAAAAAGAAGCGTTGGGGGAAAAAAACCCAAAGGCATAACAAAAAACCCAAGGCATGAAAGCATAGCAAAAGCACCTTCTCAGCTGCCTGGTCTGTCCCTGTCAGTTTGATGCAAACTGCGTCTGGCCCAGACTTCCCACCTGTAGACCAGCTCCTCTAAGCACAGCCTGTTACTGTTTCTGCCATGAGAAACACACAGTATTTACCACTTCTCACGGACCACTTTCATTTAAATAATGTTTTCAACTTGTCATAATGGAAATTATTTGTTTGCTGACATTTGATGCAAACCTCACTCAAAAGAACAACATTTTTCAAGTGTTTAATGCTTGCCCAGTTTTAACCCCCAAGTATTTTAATAAGAACAGCACACCCCATTTGTTGTTTCTTTTGCAAATTCAACAAGAATTTCTAGGCTCATATCTCGACTGGTAACCAAAGCCACTGGGGTCACTTCTAGGGTTCAGTCCCTTCTGAAGAGCATAAGGCCAGGATACCACGTGATTCAGAAGCAGCACTGGGCTACAGTATGTTGCTGTCAGCTCTGGGATGAGGTACCCCAAAGCACAATGTACTTGCTTGCAGGAGGGTGTCCACAGGCAGCAGCAGGAGCAGCGCACAGGGCTGAACTGGGAACAAGGACCCCAGGGAGCAGCTGTGCAAATGCATCGTGATTACTCCTTCCTGCCCAGAGATGACATTTGGTTTCACATCCCCAAAAGCTCTTTAAACCTCTCAATGTTTCTCTGCCATTTAACAAATGTCACTGCACAAGCTCATCAATCTCCGTCAGCACCAGGCAGGAAGACAGATATGGACAAATGTCAGGAGCACAGCGTGTGACGCATGTCACCGAACACCTCACGAGCTCTGTGCCCTCCATTCCTTTTCAGTGCTAAAACTTCCGCTCTCCACCAAGCCCCTTGTAGGTGGGTCAGGCTGGTTGCCCCACAACTCTTCCCTAGGACTCAGCTTCTGAGCAACTTCCCAGCTGTATTTCCCATTTTTGACCAGCCAGTTCAAGCTCACCTTGAAGACCTGTCACCTTTGTGTCGCTGAGTTTCAGGCCCTTCTTTTGACCTTGAGCGTGTGGACTCGCTTGCATCATGCTGATGGGAAAAAGAGAAAGCAGTTCATCTGTGTGCCTTGAAAGACACCAGGCAGTGCACTGAGGAAGACACAGCTCCATGCAGTCCTTTCATGCTCAGTTTATACACACAACTAGCCACAGTCAGATATGTGCAAACAACCGGATCTGGACTACTTTACAGTAAACAAAACTCAAGCCTTGCTGAGCCAAACTCAATTCTGTTCTAAATATGAGACAATGCTGGGGCGCCCGTCCCAAATCTGGGGTCAAACACAGTCAGTATGTAGTGACTGTGCACACAGATGGGCTGAGCACAAGGGACCAGCTGCATGCAGCTGTGCTCCTGCACTCAAACACAGTAAGGAGGCTGAAAACATCAGAGCTACCTCCAACTGGCTCAAGATTAACATGACAGCCCCTTTAGCACCTTACCAATGCAGACCATGAAATCTGTTTCCTATCACTTTCTAAACTGGCTAGCCAAGCATCTGTAGTAGTACTCATACAAAACCCTAGGTTTGATACACTCATCTCTCTAATGAAAGCATTATTATGAATCAGAGTGACAGTTGGATCAGCTGCATTGTACTTATATCTGCAGTGCATAAACAGAACCAACTACTGCTTTTATTGCTACAGTCAGGATTTCAGCAGAGGGAAGGTTCTGCACCAGGAGGACTGACAGTGCTTGAGGGATGCCACCAGATGCTGTGACATCCAGTACCAACCTCTAACCCCAGCACCCAAGGTTTACCTTGCTCTGGCTGGAACCAAAGAGCATCTAACCAAGAAAGTGGCTCCAAAAGGCTTAGGAAGCAGCTGAATAACAGGCAGCAAGACCCTTTGGATGCAAGGGTCTGCATCATTCCCTTTGCTCTCACCACACACCCTCACTTCCCTCTGGAAATGGGAATAACATTTTAGCACTTCATTTGTGGTGCCTCATGAAGCTTGACATACCTTCCAGTCTTGATCGTGCCTTCTCTTTTCAAAGGAAGACTTTTCTCTCTCCTTCCCTTTCTTTAAAGCCTTTTTCTCCTCAGCCATCAAGAGTCGGGCAATTTCCTAGAAGGAAAGAAGAGAAAGTGCGTCAGACGGTTTTACTGCTACCACGGGTTTGAGTTATTTAAACCCTTTTCTATGGACAGCTGCTGAATGGGAAGGGTGCAAAGGATCTCACCCATCTGGGATCAGAAATCAAGTGGCAGAGAAGAATTAAGACTGACTACATGCAGCATGCCCAGTGGATACCTTATTTGCCAGAACTGAGTTTGCAGAGCCTTTCTGCCCTTTATCCCCTTGCCTTCAGCGAGGTGTGTGGGTGTGTGTGTGTTCATCTCAGCATCTCTGATGGTCTCCCTTGGAGCTCAGTGACAAGAGATGCTTTTACACAACCATAAACTTCCTTCCTCTGCCATGGTTGCAACAGGCAGTGGCTCAGCCAGCTTGAGTATATATACATCAAAAACAGTTAGGAGCAAACCCCACTGGAGCCCTGAGCTTCCCCTAGAAGGGCAAACAACTAGAGGGGCAGAGAGGACAAGTGGGGTTTAGCAGTTTCCACAAGTCAAGGAAAACCACAAACATTTGACTTCTTGCTCACCTCATCTTGGGCTACTTGAGCAGCCTTCTGATCAGCCTCATTAGCCTGAAGGAAGGAAAAAAAAAAAAAGAAAAGAAAAAATAAGAGACAAAAAAGTAACATCTCTGAATTACTCATACCCATCAACATACTGGGTGGGGCAGGTAGGTGCCCATACAAATACATTACCATCCTCTCCAGGTATACTTAGCTCAATATTTACCCCACAACTCAACACCAAACTCATTTCAGCTTTTCAGTTGAGCTCTGCCCTCATCTATCTGCCAGGCCACACCACAATGCACTGCCCACCCTGATGACCTCTCTCCAAGATGGGCACCGGCCTGTCTCATTTCTGGGCTGTCCACATTGACTACAGGCCATCTTTACTTGCCTAGAAATGTTCAGTTAATACCACTTTGCTTCCGTCATTTTGTTTTGGGGTGTTTATTTCAGAAAACAGGGCTCTATTGGCTGGATGCTACCTGTCACTCCACATGTGTGTGTATGGGAAACAAAGGTAATTACCAGAATGCAGTAGCAAGACCTTAGGTCTTAAAAGACACTATTGTATATAAAAGGTTTACAAATTAAATTTGTCATCACTGGCTACCTTAATTCCTTGCAGTTGACTAATGCATCTTCTCCACTTAATGCATCTTCTCCACTTACCAGGAGCTCTTCCTCCTGCAACTTCCGAGCAATCTCTGCATCAGACAACTCCTGTTCCCTTCGGGGTGCTTCATACATGGCTTGCTTTGACCCCCTCAACTTAATGCCTACAGAATCGTGAGAGAAAGCAATCAACTCAAACATTTTCCAAATGCTTTAGTAAGCAACCATCTCCTCAGCTGTTGTCAAAAGCCCCACTCGGGGAACCAGAGACTACGACAGCGTACCTGCCAGACAGCTGGTTTAAGAGTACCTTTAGTTGAGGTGCAGCATGCACTTTAGGGAGGTTTCTCTATGCATATAGAAATATCTGGTATGCCATGCCTCACATGACAAATACAACTATATGGCAGAAGAGGCCATGTGCCTTGAAGCAGTCTGCTGACACAGAGATGCTACCAAAAGAATCGTAGTATTTCACAGTCCGCACTGATAGATACACTGGCAAGACTGTGCAGCAGTGAGCAGCCCAACCTCTGTCACGAGCACAGCAGAGTCTAAACACACCGCTAGAGAAGCACAGGCTGCAAAAGTTGCTTGGAACAGGCTCACGTGAGATTTCAGACAATTTTTTCCTTGGGCTGACCCATGAATTTTACAATTCACAGTGAGAAAACAACCAAGTAAACATATTTGAAGTTCATACAAGGTTCAGTTCTTGCTTTGAGTACAAAGTTTTATTTGTTTAAAGTTAAATCATCTCCAAGTGATTTAAAATGTTGCATTAAAAGTCTGTCTCTCCACAGTCTATTTGCACCAGGCCATCAAAGGAGTCTCACTGCATCCCTGTTGTAAAATTCATGACCGCACTCACGTACAATGAATGCCTTCTCCTCCATCTGCAGTCTGAACTGTATTGTTCAGACATCATAGACATCTCAGTGAGCTTTCTGCTTTATGTCCGAAGTATACTCCAGATGTATACTCTTCCACCTCAAACACAGAAAGTTTCACTCAAACTTCCATTACTCCAGCTACACCATTTACACATTTATTATAAATACCTGTTACATCTTACTACGCCACCTATCAGTTTCCTTCCCAAATCGTAAGACCAAGGGAAAAACATGAAGTAACCAAGTGACCTCGACAAACTTTCTGTGCATCTACCAGTAAACTGCTCAAGCATCCCAAAGACTTCCAACTGCAGAGGGCCAGAGACCTCATGCATCAACCTGGAGTAAAATCATAGAACAGGAAACCACCTCTTCTACAGGTATGAAAGGAGGTGCGTGGGGTTTTGTGTTTTGTTTGAGTCAACTGATCAATAATATGAAGCAATTAACACCCCTCTTACAAACTATCTTATCATAAGAAGACTTCAGCTCTGGCATGTTATGGTTAAGCTTATGACCTGGCCTTTCCCAGCACACTTTGATCAATCCAAGCTGTGAAGATTGGGAATCTCTGGCCAGCACAGAAACTGGCAAAAAGCACCAGCTTGGTCAGAGTTAAATTATTCAGAGTCCTTCCAAGGTCAAAGTAAACACAGTTTTACCATGTTGGAATGAACAACAGTGTGGCTGACAGGCTCCTGTATAGCATTACCTCTATGGAGAACAGAAGTACATTTCCAGGAATTGTTTGCTGGCCAGCTCAAGGCTGAGCTTTCTTCACACGCTGACTGGTGCCAGGCTTCATTTGCTCAGAAGACAACAATGAACGTTACTTCCACATCACTTCTACCCACACTCAGGGGAGCACGAAGCCCACAGGAAGAGGATGTGAGCGTCTGGCTATTTTGACTCAATGCGATGGGATACTGAGTCACTCAGACCCACACTGTATTGGGGCAAATCATGACTTACTGATTATAAAGACCTGATTAACACTTTCCACTGCCCCAAAGAAAACTTTCGCATGATGAAGATAAAGAATAACTCCCCCAGCATCTCCAGAGATAGGCACGTATTACGATTCCCATCTTATCCACGGAAGACCAGTTAGGTGGCTTAAAGCACAAGTTACCTCACAGTGTGACAGACACATCCAAGTCTCTAAACTCCTACTAAGAGACAGGTCACACCCAGCCCCAGGGTGGTTTTAAAAGCAGAGAGATGGATCTGGATCTTTAAGGCCCACCAGTCTCCAAGTATTGCTGAACAACAATAACTACATAGGTACACATTTCCCTGAAAAATCCACTTGTACAGAATTTGACAAGAACCTCATCTTACAAACAGAGCCCAGCGGGCCATCCAGTGCACTACTGACTTTGCACTAAGTGAACTGATCACACAGATGGCGGGGTTTTCAATAAGTGGATGGGAATTAGTGCTTAAGCAAACTGTCCTCACTTACAGCCTCGCATCCCAAATCAACAAAATACAAGTGTAATCATAACATTTGGGGTTTTGTTAAGCTTTTTTTCCTCCTATGTAAGGAGACCACAGCACAAATTATATCATGAAAGCAAAAGATGGTTGTTGGTTGTTTTTTAGTGTTTTTTTTTTCTTAAATGCAGAATAACAAGGGCACTATTTCCAACAAGACCTTCTTATCCACCCTCGCTGATGCCATGGAACAGGTCAGTAAATAAACAGAGCAAGAACATTAATGGGTAAGAAAAATCTCACCAAATAAGGGTGAAACCTGGCCAGGTTTCACCATGTACACATTGCAGGTGGATATCGGGACAAGCATCTTCAAAAGAAACAGCACAGATTTCAGATACCAGGATGGGGCATGCAAAGGTCCATCCCCACACATACATAAACCTTCCCCATCACTTGGTTACCTGAGTCTCGCTGGCAGTCTCCAACCTTCCCCTGGGACACAGCTTGTGGGGAGGGGGAACGTCTCCTGTGTCCTGCCCTTTTGCAGTCTCTCTCCTCACCCCTCCTATGATCACCTCTAGATTCAGCATCATGGAGCTTCTCGTCATGCCTCCCCCTGTGTGACGAGCGGCCCTGATGACGAGACTTGTGCTTTTCAGGGCGCGCCAGCTGGCTGCTGCCCTGATGCCACATCTCCTGCTCAGCCTCCAGTTCCATCTCAAGAAGGCGAAGGTGCTTTTCTCTGTCTTGCCTTGTTGGCTTTCTGTTGTGCCGTGTCTGGTCTGCAAGTCTCTGCTTTGACTCCAGGTCAAGACTGAGAGGTCTCCAAGCCTTCTCCCTGCCAGCTGCTCTCCTCTCCCACAGCTCCCAGCTATTGCTGTGGTTATAGGCGCCATGCTCAGCCTCTCTGTCCAGGTCAAGGCTGGGATGTCTCTTGGACCTTCCCTGGCTGGCTGATTTCCACTCCTGCTGATGGCCACTGCCAGCCTCACTCAATTGAGACATCTGATGATCCTCTGAGGCAGAATGTCTGTGTTCAGAGGCACCGTTGGACAAAGGCAAGGGCGTTTCTCGGTGCTCTCTCTGCCGGTGTGTGTGCCTGTCACGACTGCGTGCCCTGCAAGGCTCAGAAACCTGCTCTCTGGGGACACCCCAGGGATGCTCTGAGCAATGGGGGGACAAACAACGAGCGGGTTAGTGGTGCAAGGGTTAATGGTGGTTCAGCGAGGCCAGACTCACAGCACACATATAAGGGAGCTTGACGCAAGGAGAAGCTGGAAATGTAGGCAAAGCACGACAGGATCAGAAAGAAGAATAATGGGGATACAATGCTTGCAGGATTAAATGGGACAGTGTGAAATGGCAGCCTGGCTAGCAGCAGGGCAGCACAGGAGACAATGGAGTTGGAGCAGAAAGCACAGCTCCAGCCTGAAAGTGTGTCCAAGCACATCCTAAGAGAAGGACAAGCCAATATAAAGATGAAGGACTTTTAATGATGCCATCAGGGCTGAAAAAATGCCAGCAGAGCAGCTCACCTCCTGGTGATGCATCACTGCTGAAGGATACTGAAACCACTAGCGAAAGTCTTGGAAAAGAAGGCACAAGATGAAGGTAATGCTGGGAGACAACATCGAGGGAGTTTTGGGCCAGAAGGGCACAAGCAGAGGGTCAGATTGGATCCTGGTTTATGATCACTGGTGCCTCTGTCCTGGCTTCAGACACAAGGCTTTTTATCAGCAAAAACAGCCTCACCTAACAGGGGGAAGACTCACATAAAGCAGAAGAGAGAGACAAGTGTGATGTGATTTAAAAAAAAAAAAAAAAAGCAAGAACAAGATGATGGATAGCTGCAGCATCCAAATATCTTCCACTGCAGACTGTCAGATATCTCTTGCAGACCCAGGAGTTTCAGGGCCCACACTCAGTCACTGCCTAAATAAAAGTTTAGCTCTAACTGCAGGGAGGCCTATGGAAATTTAAGGGCAGGATAAGACTTCACAAAACTCAGGCTCCTAACCTCAGCAATGTAGCTGGAAAAGTCACATATTCGGCAGTGTGGTGGGGTTCTTTCCTCCATGCTTTCCAGAAATTCTTTGCTTTCAGTTTCAGTACGGATATTTTCTTTGCTTTTAGTTTCAGTAATAAACCTGACACAGCTATGAGGATGCAGCCTGCCTGTATACAATCTGCTGATTGATTTATTTTCCAATGAATCTATTTGCTAAGAAAATTGCACTGAGCAAACTATTATCTCTCTACAGCAGCTTTTCAGAATAGAGGCATATTTCTGAAGAAAAAAACTGCCTTGAAGCAGAGGCTGATTCAAAACAGAACTACAGAAAAAAAATACAAAACCAAAAACCAGCAGCATAAGACTTTCCTTCCTCACTGCTGAGAGGTTTTTTTAATAGTATCTAAAAATATTTCAAATAGATTTCACTGCACATGAACTGCACTCTGTTTTAATAAATAGCTCTGTCTTCCTTACAATCATCTAGATTTCAGGGGGAAAAAAAGAAAAAACTAAAAAACAAAACCACACACCAACAGTCAATGTTCCCTTCAAGTCATTCTATTCAGAAAAAACTTTCTCAGGGCCAGTAAAAATACAGCCTACACAAAATTCACCCTGAAAACAAATCTGTGTGACTTTTATCCAGAACAGGTATATTTTTAAAAATCCAAGAACTGTAACGGGAACTGCTGTGGTTACTCTTAACTGGTTGGTTTTTCTGTTCAGTTTTAGATCATTCACATGATTTACAGAAAACAAGTATCCAATAAAACAATTTAACTGACTTACTGAACAACAGACACCAGAGCCTGAAAGCAAGAGCCATTTTTTTAAACAATACTAACAAGGGTCTGAGAATTAATTCAATTTTGTCATTAACGAAAGCT
The DNA here is from genome assembly GCF_003259725.1 of Athene cunicularia. Lineage (NCBI taxonomy): Eukaryota > Metazoa > Chordata > Aves > Strigiformes > Strigidae > Athene > Athene cunicularia. Next base: position 13,347,440 of record NW_020799110.1, on the reverse strand, counting down.
CAATAAATACAGCAGCAGAGAGCAGGAGAGCACGAGAGAGCAAAGCGTGGCTGTGCTGTGAAAGGACTGCTGCGGGTAACACAACCAGGCCAGAAAGCCTCAACAGAAGATTTGCTTTTGGGGTATCTCAGGGTGATTAATTACTCAGCATCAGTTCCTGTGGCATCTTCTGGAGGGGCCATGTAAACACTCTTTAGGTCCTGGCATTACTGTCTCAAGCAGCAAGTGACTGAGCAAATACAGAAATGTTTTTCATGGCACAGACACTTTTGGGAGGAACTCTGCCTATTTTCATGTTTATTTTTCCACTTTTTAAGAGCTCACATCGCTTTGGAGCAATAGCCCTAATCCACATTCCTCCTGGATGTGGATACACTTTTTTTTCCAGTCTCAAGACCAACTAAAACCCAAACAAAGCAAAAGCTTTTCTTTGTTTAAGTTCACAAGTAATGAGCATAATACAAACTAGGGATGCTAAAGACTAATCAAACAGTGCCCAAGTATTTAAGAGGTTCCAGATCAATGGACGTGAATCAGCGGATCCAGACAATGGTTCCAGATCCAGGCACCAAAATCCACTTCAGTACTTTCTAGTTTTTAATAAGTGTGGATCAAGAACAGCACTACTATGAATGGTCAGGCAAAACATGTTCTACCTCACCTCCAAGACAGCAGATTATTGCAGGAAGAAAAAATAGACCCACAAGATATCCTACTCTCCAAATCCATACTAGTCTCAGTTCAGAGTTACAGGCTTTTGTCATCTGATTTCTGTTATAAAAATCCATCCTGTCCTACCATCTCTGCACAGAAACTCTATATTACCTATGTTGTATTTTTTCAGGAAGTTGCCCTGTTTAATTCTGAAAAACTGGAAGTGTGGGTTGGCCACAAGACTCCAAGATCAAAGTCTTTCCCAGCTCTGTACATGTAGCAGGACTTGTGGTCATGAAGTTTTTACTTGGTTACTATTTTGCACTTTGTGCTTTATGTTTTCTTGGCCACCTTGAACTTCTTCCCAATTGAAAATAAATACTTTGTATAAGTTCAAATAAAAGGCATTTAAAATTGCCAACCGTATTGATGTTAAAATGAGAAATAAAAGGTTTGATCTTCATCTTCACAAACTGTTATACAAAAACAGCCTGTCTCTTCCCCAACACATTTTTTTTTGGAAGAAAGAACAAAAGAACCACCACCAGTGCACAGCAAAGCCATCCCCAGATCGCTCCATAATTAAACACACACTGATTCTCTCCTCCCAATTTAAAGAAGGTCTGTATTCAATCATGAAAGCCGACCAAGAGAAAGCAATACACCGCTGTGGGTCATATCTTTTCCACAACGTACGATCCCAGATGATAATCACAGCAGAGACATTCTGTGGAAATGACCTTGTTATTCAGTAAGTCATTCAGAGCAGTTGTGTTAATTTTAACGCTTGGATACATACCTGCCAGGAGTTATTTTTGAAAGACTGTTCCATGAACCAGCATTTATTCCTTTATTCATTGCAGATGAACACACGGAACTGTTTCTTGTTTAACGCAAGCATGGAATTTCATCTGCATTTCTCCCCTGCACGCTTGTGGTGTTACACAGAAGTAACTGTGGCTTATCAGTACCATTAGCTACCGTCTTTTTCCACAAGCCCTTTTAAAACATGCATGCACAGGTGTGCTTGCACATACACACACCCCACACTCACCGTCCCTGTCCTCTGGGCCATCTTCTATCAAAAATTATAATTGTCTTCTCTACTTTTTATTTTTTTGAAAATATTTCCTGATTCTAGAATAAAGTCTGAGCCTGATCCCAGAAACTGATGCAATGCTACAGTGCTGAATGCAGGGCTGCAGGATAAGGGAAATCACCTAAACAGAGTTGCCAGGTCACCAGGTTCACCTATACTGCTATGACCTTGATTCTTTACCTAGCAGAAACATACCTCCGTTTTCTGCATAATAGCTATCTTCATAGACTGGGTGTCCCTGGGATTCTGGGTAGTGCTTCTTGCGCTTTTTTTCTTCCTGCAGTTCTTTCTGTTGTAGGAGACGGGCAATGTCCTGAAGAAATGGAAAAAAACAGACATTACCTTTCCCCTCTAGAAATTATCTCCAGATTCATTTATTCAAAATTTTTTTCAATTATAAAAATCTTCATATTTTAATTTTTTTAGACACAGCAGTGACAGGCTTACTCTCAAACTCAACTCCTGGGCTGGACAGGGCTTCCAACCTTGTGGCTGACACAGGGAACCACCTCAGCAACCAGTACCCCACCTCAACCAGGTCCATCACTGAGCTTCCAACCCTGTGGCGGACTCGTAGGTTCCTGTTCCACCTGCACACAAGCCTGCAAAGCCCTAATGGCCAACACATGGCAGAAGAAACTGTGTGTACAACCTCCAGCTTCCAGCAAGGATGTGAAAGTCATGCAAGTGCAAACCTGCTCACATGAGTGGGCTGGACCCCTCCCCCTGGACTCCACCAGAGAAAGAAACACAAAGGCAAAGACTGTCTCCAGCTGAAGGCACTTCTGACTGGAAGGAGCTCCCAGAAAAAGTGATGAACTCGCTTCAAACTAGCTGTAATTTACGGGACTGTAGGATACCAGGCAGGGAAATGCATCAATGTGACAGACAGAGGCTCAAAGAAGAGAAAAATCGAAAGGGACGTTAGGAAGACAGGACTCAGCACAAGGCAGGAGCGCTGTGGAGACTGCAGCTGTTAATCTTCTGTCACTGTTTTGGTAGATATGCCAGAGAGAACAGCACTCCATTTTCCTAATTGGTTTTCCTTCGAGATGACTGATGGACCAACAAGGCCTAGCAACAGCCAGCACCTCCCTGGGCCTTGCTCATTTGGGGCCCAGAAGCTTGCAAGTCAGTGGAGCTAGTCTGAAACTAGGACGAGAAGCTGCAAGACACAAGGAGGACATACTAGCCTTTTGAAAGCTATTCATTTAAGCCTTCCTAATCCTCAGGACCTTTATAGAGCCACGTTGTGAAGTGTACATTGTTGGCAGGAAAGGCATCACTGAAATGCAAGCTAAGAGCCAACACCCTCCAGATCAAAGCCAGCTCTGGAGAACATTAGATGAGTGTGCAAGCACAAATTATTTCAGAATTCAGATCATATCTGCTCAGTAACCAGCTTTGTGGAGGGCCTTGGGATGCCATGGGCTCTTTACCAAAAAACAAATCCACACCAAAAAACAACCCCACAAAAACAAATCACAAAACAAAACCATTCCTCTCCCTGATGAGGTTAACCTCTTGTAGCAAGTACAGTAAGTCTATAAATATAGGGGCTTAAGCACATTATCTCCAGGACTGAGACAGCTCAGGACTTGCAAATCCACACAGTTTCTTACAAACTGGACTTGTAAGCAGGTAGGCTTAGCACTTCACTTGAAATCCCTGCACACTGGACCGGATGATCTTCAAGGTCTTTTCCAACCTAGACAATTCTGAGAGCACTGGCATAACACTGCTCAGCCTCTACTGACACTGGACAGCCATCATATATGCTGGGCAGCTATTACACCCTCAGGTGTGACAAATCCAAGACTAGCCCAGCATGTGGCCAGTACTGGTGTACTACAGAGTGTCCTGCAGCGTACACGTATAGTGCCGAGGGCTACGGAAGGGGCTCTGATGTTTGTCTGTCAGCTGTCAGAGTAACCTCTGGGGTACTGCACAGCCTCACTCACATTGTTGAGGCTCTGCATCAGCACAGGAACCCACCCAAAAGAAATAACACTGGGAAGGGATGGGGGACCTTGAATGAAAGCAGGATTAATTCAAGCTCTCCAGAAGTCCTGTTGCAAAGATAGGTGGTATCACACCCTGGTACCCAGCTGCAGCCTAACTCAGCCCACAGTTACATTCTGGACACACTTGGGAACTTCCCATGTACCACCATGAAAAGAAAGAATATTTATCACCTCCCCTCACTGCTTTGAGCCACATTCACTTGAAGCTGCTCCCAACAGCAGAAGGTGGTCAGCATGCTGGTTTGACAGGTTGCAGGGACCGGTTGTTAGACTGCTGACATCCCAGCAGCTCTCTACAGAAAGCAGGAAGGAAAGGTGAGTAGTATTGCATCCCTTTACCTTCCCAATAAAAATGAGACAGATGGTCACATTTATAGCACAAATCCTTTAGCCAGAGTGCTCCTCCCACCCTTGCTGCCACAAGCTCCTCTCAGAAGCCCTTCCAGTACTTGCTTGGACTTAATGGTATAAGAAGAAAATGAGGTCTTTCACAAGCAAACTGATACATCTGTCAGGTAAGGACAGATTCTTATTTCAGGCTCTTCCAGGAAAACAGCCTTGTGTTCAAGTTGTTTCTACAGAAAAAGATGCCACCAGGTACCTCTTGAGCATCTTAAGACTACTCACACTTCTCAGGAAACTGTAATTAAAAACGAGGTCACACTCCAGGCTCACACAGGTTCCTCCAGTCTGTGGCCTTCCTGAATACCCAATCTGACAGGCTGACACAATAAAGTGATCAACAAGTCAAATCCTTTTAATACCATAAACAAACTACACTGCCCACCCTCAAGCAACAGCAGCAGAGAAATATTCTGAAATCACAAAAGGAATCTACTAGCAAGAAACTGCAACAGTGTTCAGGCTGTGAAAGACTAAACTGAAGATGAAGGAAGGTAATGGAGAAGCCAGAGATGAATGTGTGGGCTGAGGGTCCTGCTGAATTCTTTGCACCGAAGACCAAGAAATCATGACCCAGGAGTCTCCTAAAAGTAGTACCTGTCGTCTTGCATTTGAGAAAGCAAGCAGATCTCAAACTGCATAGGCAATTACACCAGGGCAATGACCACCTCAACAAGACCCATTTGCCCTCTTCATAGCAAGGCCACTGGCATCAACAACCCTTGTGACCCTTGGGCATGAGGACTATGACTATCTTATTCCTGTAACAGGACTCCCCAAAATCTCTGTGCATGCCGAGATCTGTGAGGACCAGACAGACACCATGCAAGCCAACTCCTGTGGCTGATGACCGAGAAATGCCTGCACTGAAAGGGCTGCTACAAATAGCCCTGCCATCCCTGCAGCTTAAAAGGTTACCTCGTCTTTTTCCTCTTGCCTGCGGCGCTGCTCTGCTTCAAATACCAGCTTCACTTGGATTTCCTGAGCGATCTCGCAGTCCTGTCGTTCTCTAGAAGGCAAGGAGACAAGGATTATAGGCAGCTAAAGTCACAGGCATCAGTCAGCCTAGAGAAAGGGATAAAAAGAGCTAAAGAACCCATCTGATTTACAGAGAAGTATTATTACTCTGTATTAGTGCAGAGCCCATGAATTCTCACCAGGGACTAGGACACCCTGTACCTACTGCTGACCAAATTTAGAAAACAGGTCCCAAAATATTCACAATCAGTGTATAAAGCAAGAGAAAACATATCCATAGGCAGTCTGCTAAGAAAGGAGGTGTGTATAGAGTAGGTCAGGCCAAGGTAGGACATAGGATTCTCTGCAAACAGTCCAATTCTGCTGAGAATCTCTTGTACAGGTGGTGCCAAAGGAGTGGTTTGGGGGTATGGTTAATGTAGGCATTTCTGGGAAGGTTTTTTCACATGAAAGCCAAGAAGGAGAAAACACAGAAATGCCGATAGCAAAATGCAGTACACAGGCCAAGGGGAGGCTGGAAGTGGCAGTTCAGTAATGAATGAGAAAATGTCACTGAGATGGGATGAGACGCAGAAGCAGAACCAGTGCCAAGAGGCAAGAGAATGATGAGTGTCTAAACAAGGGGTGAGGGAGTAACTGTCCATTGTGGATGCAGGAGTAACACAATATTGCATTAACTGGGAGCAGAAAAGGAGGTAATGAAGTAACCGAGACATGACAGGAGAGTTTCGTCTGTGCGGATAGACTGAGCAGGCCATGTCATACGGAAAGCACCTGCAAGAACTGTGCCATACTCAGCCATGGAGTCTAATGCTCAGCAAGCAGGCTGGAACGATGGACAGAGCTTCCCTTAAGGCAACCCAGAAAAGGGCTGGGGGATTTGAGAAGAAAGATGAAGAGCTCCTTCTTTCAATACTGTTGAAACTGAGCCAAAGACTAGCTCTAAACTGCTCAGAAAAATCAATCTAAGTTACCTCTGCAATTGAGGCTACTGGAAGGCAAGGCATAGAAGGAGGTAAGACTGGGAACAACAACAGGAACAGCTTACTTTATTAGAATACAATCTTCTGAAGAATATGCTGGCAATGATCGGATACATGATGGGAGGACTACCAAGAGCGTATTATGGAAGTTGATCAAATATTTCAAGAGAAGCAGGTTCAGCTATGTCAGAGTTGGGCTATGAGGGCTGGAGCAACTGGTTCTAGGCTTGAGCAAGGATCAGGGCATAAGTGACCTTGGGAGGCAAAGGACAGGAAGGGAGTCTAGGATGCAAGCAGAGAAAATTAAAATAAATAGTAAGTGTAGACAATCACTTTTGGTAGCAAAACAGAGAGAAGTGGCTTGGCTGGTGCAGTCAGTGGCATCATTTATTTTCTAGAAAGTGAGTAAGAATGAGAAAAGTAGCAAGAGTGTATATGTGGCTTAGGATGAGAAGGAAGGACACTGCGACAAGAGACTTTAGAGGACAAATGCCACCAAGAAATAACTAATCTGTCACAGGGAAGGAAAAGGAACATGCAACAGGAGGGAAAAGAAGCTTTATTTCTGGCAACTGCTCCTTGGAAGCAGACCTGAAATTGGGTACTGTGTGTTATTTATATCCCCTTCCCCAAATACATATGAACCCCAAGTCAGTGTCACAACATGACATTTCCTTTCCTTTCCCAGGCCACCAACTCACAAACACTTGTGCATATACATAACCTGACCTACATCTCGGAACACCCTTGAAGGCACTCTTGAATTTCAGTGTTTGTAGGGCTGGAGTTATCAATAGGTCAAACATCTTCAGAAATCAGTTTCTTTTACGCAGGTAATAAAACCTGGCATTTTGTGTGTGTGCCCGCATGTGCTTTACTCAACTCCAGGGAGAGGCCTGTTCAAAGGCATAAGAGCTCACACTGCAGCAAATCTAGTTCTTAAACCTGCCATGTAAAAAGGGACCTTGGCAAACCTGGCACCATCAGGAAACCACAGTCTCCAACAAAACAATAGCTGAAAATGCAAATCCTGGGGAGCAGGCTGTCAGCAGACCTAAGTTAGTGGGTCCCTTATGACCCCAAGACTCAGAAGACATGAATTCAGGTAGAAAAAAAGTTAGAAAGGTCAGACATATCAAGGCCCTGCATGTCTCCAGTTCCCCTGGCACCTGTGAATAGAGCTAAGGTGCCAAGTTCAGCACCAACTGACTTGTATTTTAAGCATTTAGCATCTTGTTGCAGACAAACAGGAGACAGAAACAGCTAATCGTCTTTCAGAACCAAGGCAACAAGGTCATTGCCTCTCCATTCACAGCAAAGAACACTAAAAGTAATGCAAAAGCAGAAGCATTTTCTTGTTCCTGATGACACACACATCTTGGAATACGCCACATCAATTTCTAAGAATCACTGAACAGCAAAAAAGGATTAGGTTTTGGGGTTTATTGCTCAGTGGTAATTAAATACTGAGACTTGATTAGTTAATCAAAGTAGTGTTTCAACTTGACTGAGCATAATAGGTTAAAGAACTTTGAGAGCTCTTCTTGTTCTTCAGTCTCTTTTAACATCAAGTTAAAAGTGCCCATCAGTCCCCAGAAATCAACCACAGCAACATAAATGTCACGATCCCTGAACATCACACCTGTGTCCTTCATTCCTGGGCTGCTGGGAGCATTAAGAGTGTTAAGGAAACTCTACATCAGTTTAGGAAAAAGAGAGGAAAAAGTCAGTGTGATTGGAAAGCTCCTATTCACATTGGCTGTAGCAACTAATTGTTGCCAGATGAGGAGAAAATAAATAAATAAAAGGGTTTAAGGGAACTGTTCAAAGAAACTGTTCGCATTAGTGTAAAAGAACCATCACAGCACTGGGGAGCAAAACGAGGCAAGAGCATATTTTCACGGTATTTCCAACAGTTATTTTAGCAACCTTGCTACTATGCTTGGCAGTGTGCAGGCTGCTCAGCTAGATGTGAGAGATGCTTTTAAAGAAGCATGAAAATAAGGTTTGATGATTCCCTGAATTCTTAAAGAGAAGTTATTTCTATTCTCTCATTTATCTTCACAGTCTTTCCGATAGAATCTACGATTTGAAAGACAGAAGAAAGTCCATATATTTGAAGAGCTTTTCTAGGTCTCCTGTTTCTAAAGACCACCCAGTTCTGCCCCTTTACTCCTCCCATCACCTTGCAGTGTCAAACTGTCCTAGACTATACAGAAAGCAACAGCAGCAAGGATCATTCTGTTGCCAGAACATGCTGGTCTTGCACAAGTAGACAGTGGGAATGTACAAAGAATTAAGAAAAAAAAAGATCCAATTACAAAAAGGATACTTCCAACTTTTTTTTTTTTTTACTATTCTTGCAGAACAGCTTATTCTTTCAGGAGCAGGAACTGCTGCTGACACAACATTTTGCATCAGCAGTTCTGCCTGTAACTTGGCTCACAAAGTTCATAAATCCCATTTTACAGGGTGCTACAACACGAAAATTGTTTGCAGTTCCCAGCAAGTAACAAAAAGGAATCATCTCTGCCATACAAAATTAATTTTTATGTTGTCATTTACATGCTCACATCTCTAATTGGTAAGGAAGACAGAACTATTGAAAGAAAGCACAGATGTGAGATACACACGTGTCTACCCAGTGCTGCGTGAGTATGCTGGGAACACTGAAAACAGTGGCTGATTTGTCATGCCCCAGTTCCAAATCTTTTATGAGCAGCCCCTTTGAAGTCAGTCCTATATCTCACACATCTGCAATACAGAGCTCTTCTACTCCATTGCTGTCTCTGCCAGATGAGCCACCCAGGGACTCTAATCCACCAACTGTACCTGGTGGGTGGCATCACAGAGCACGACACAAGCTGGAGGCAGCACAGCTGCTGAGAGATGCATCCTGCCTTGCAGACCTTGCATTTGCAGGGAGCCCCATCTTGTTGTCTCTCATCATAGCAATCTGACTGAGCCCTGTCACACAATCCATTTATTATATCTCACACATTGCAAGAGACTAAGTGGGGGAAAACAGAAAAAAAAAATAATCCCAAAACCCCAAAAAAACCCACCACCAACCAAAAAAAAAAAAAACCAACACCCAAAAAACCTCAACCAAAAAAGAAAAGCACCAGTGACAACTGGATTAGAAAGTACAGTTTGTTTTTCCCTGCACTTTCACATTTCATTTCTACACCAGTTCCACAGCCTAAAAGCCAAGGCAGACAGAAAGCCACATCACAGACCACAGGGTTAGATCTGCTACATGGGGCCTGAGCAAACCTACAGGGCAAAGTTGATCACTCATTAAACACCCTCCCACAGCCACTGCAGAAGTCAGTGACTGCAAGAGAAGGCCTGTCCCTCAACACCCATCTCCACCCACCAACCCTGGGGCAGCAGCTCTTCTTCCCAGGTCACTATACTGCAGTATCTGCAAGAGCAAGCAGGGGCTTTCAGCTGTTCAGTGCAGCAGACACCAAAAAGCACTGTGCCCAGCTCCTCGAAAGCACCCGGGCACAATGCAAACACACCAGTACCTGCAATTTCTTCAAGAGAGAATTCTCTGTAACACTGTGTAGTTTTGTGGTGCAGTTTCTTCTTTCTCAAACTTTAGCTAGGGACAAGGTCAACAAAAGTGGCCAAGTTACCCCACTGTGCCAACAGGCAGCAGAACAGGAAGGCTCCTTCCCATGGTCAGGCGGCAGAAAACCAGGATGGGCCCACCTACCCCCACCCTGTTCTCATCACTCTGTGCCAGAGACTAGTATCAATACTTTTACATCAACAGATAGCCAAAAGAAAAAAGGAAGCAAAAGCAAAAGGCTGATCAACCTGAACCCCACATACTGTCAATCAACTCAAATCAAAGCAGCTGATTTCAGTGCTCTGACCAAATGGGACCTGCATTTCAACAGCTCCATCCCAAACTCACAGGTCTTTTCGGTGTTTTTGGATTTGAGCACGTGCTTTCAGATCCTCCTCTTCTTGCAGTTGCTTGGCCACCTGCAAGTCATGTTGCACCAGACGATTACGCTGAACATTGGTTGCCAAGTGATGCTCAACTGGAAATAAACACAGACAAGAACCCTCAAATCAGCCTTCGAAACTTCACAGTATGAACAAGACAAAGCAAGTGGGAGGGTGATTCCAGGCCAGAAAGGAAGACAGTTCTTGGCAGGGAAACATCATGTAGTATCTCCAAAGGTGGGGAAGTCCTGAACTGAAATTATGCTAGCAGATTGAGATTGCCTCATTTCAGCACTGAGGGGGCTGTATATCTGTGTCTGTTACCAAAACAAGATCTGCATATCTTAATTGCATCCAGGTTTATAGGGAATGCTTTTTAGGCTTTGAATTTCATTTTCTAGCCATGAAAAATTACCCTAGAGTAATAAAGTGGGTCTGGAAGGGACCACCAGAGGCTAGTGAGGACGAGCTGAACCTAAACCACTTCTGATGGATACTTCTCTGATTAGTTCTCAAGAACCTCTAGAGGAGGAAACTCCTCTCTCTCCCAACATAATCGGTTCCAGAATCTCACTACCTTTATATTTAGCAACAGAGCAACTGAGAAATTACAGCAAGTCCTTTACCATACATGGATGCTGCTTGCAAGAAAAGATGGTTATGTGAGCTGCAGCTGAGAGCCATCCTTAATTCAGTAGTCTCAAATTCCAGCAGCAAGGGAACAACTGCAGCACAAGCTGCACACTTGACAAAGTAGCTGGAATTGAATGGTATTAGCATCTAGTACTGGGAGATAACACCCAGCAAAGCAGATTAGAGAGGGCACCACACCTGAAACAGTAATGCAAATGAAACGAGAAAGGAAGAAGAAAGGAAAGAGAAAGGAAGAAGAAAGGAAAGAGAAAGGAAGAAGAAAGGAAAGAGAAAGGAAGAAGAAAGAAAAGAGAAAGGAAGAAGAAAGAAAAGAGAAAGGAAGAAGAAAGAAAAGAGAAAGGAAAAATCACCAGTCACTTGAAGTTTCTGGCTGTACATTTTTTTCTCCTTTTTAAACCCACCTAGTATACAGCTGCCCTACCTCAAAATGTCTTAAAAGGAAGTCTCCTTTCAAAAGGCAAGTAAATAAGTAAATAAACAGACCTCTTCTGGTTGCATTTCAGGTCAGCCTATAAAACCTGAAGCTTCCAAAATTGCTAGTCATTTCTAAAAACCTTGCACAGCAACAAAACCTCAAGTGCACTCCTACATGCAGTTTTATCATAAACTGCATAAACAAACTCAGCTCTAAAGGAAAGCATAAAATTGAAACAAGAAATGCAACTCTTTCTAGGGTACAATGTGAGCTGGGCCAGAACACAGGTGTTAACAGGACAGTGAAGACAGTAAAAATAATCTGTATTCCATTAAAAAGAATAAAAATTAAATAAAGGCAGGGAGGATTTTTCTTAGCAAAACCAAAGAAAGACAGATATCTGTTGGGACAAATTTGCTTCAGCTTGTTCCAAAAATCATTGCTACTTACTTTCTTGCTCCTGTAAGTTATGAGCCAAGGTATGATCTTCCAGAACAGCGAAGTCTCGACACACTGAACAGGGAAACAATGCCAAGAGAATTAGCATCAGGAGAAAAAAAAAAAAAAATTAAAAAGAGCTGTGGATGTCAGGGGAGCACACATACATGGAGATTTCTGACACACTTTCTACCAGTCCAGATCTTACTTGTGTATCTTTCCCCCTCTTGCACTTGTGGCTATTTTTGCAGTGCTTACATCTTTGTCCCCGTTTGCATAAAAAGCCCTCTTCACTCTCCCCTCCACCTTCTTTAGTTTAAGGCCAGAATTGCTGACACCACCACTGGATCGGACCTTGTGTACAAAACCGTGTATGCCACCCAGAGTTACAATGCCCACACCAACTCTGTTAAGCTAAAACCAAGTGCAAGCGTTTGTGCTTACTACCACTTTCTTTGTCAGGTTAAAGAGTCCGAAAATAGTATTTTCTCTGCACAAAGGCACATGTACACTGCCACCTCTCCCAAGCTGAGCAGACTGAGCTCCATGACTCTCGGGGCAACGCATTTCTACCAGCTCAGGCATCATTTTACAGTTGTCTCTTGTAAGCTTCCCTGACTTTTTCAAGTACAGATGCTAGATTTGTACCTAGAACCCAGATATGGGATCAACCACAGTGTTACCGGTAGGGATAAGCACAGCTTCTTAAAAAGATGATGAAAGTGACCCAGAGACGAAATAAATGGGTAGGGGCCAAGCTCCCTTTGGCACCAGTCTGAAAGCAGCAGATTTTTGCCAATGCCTATCACTTTCGCACTTGAACTTTCAAAGGAACGCTCTGCCCACACTGTAGAAAAACACCAAGGTTTATTTTTAACTTGTTATGATAGGCAGCGGGGCAAAAAAACCACAAGTCGCATACATACTGGGACAGCGACATACACACAGCATCTGGTTCAGCCTTTTGGTGATAGGTACACATCAGCTTCTTGATGAACCAAGGACAAACTGTGATCTGTGCCCTCACAACTGCAGGATGGAGCCCCGCTCCACATATCTGCCATACACTGCGTTCCCATCTGCTTCAAGGGGTGTTTAAGGCAGGGGTACTGAAAAATTTACACTGGAGAGGTCTGTCACTTGTTTTTCCCCTCAACATGACAAGCTAGGCAGCTTAACAGGACCCAAGAGGGGAGTATCTCCCATGTGAAACGTACAGCACAAAGCAGAGAACTACAGGTTGCTTCCAAAGCTGCAGAGGGAGGTACGAACCACTGCCGCTACTCTCCACAAGCAGAGCCTCTGGGGAAGACCAAGGTTTCTCTTTAGCTGAGCACAGCAACAGCCTAGAAGTTAAAATAACCCAAAACCCCCAGAACATACAAAAACTACAGGGGGAATTTATGAGGAACCCATTTATGAAAGGGCTCAGAGTCAGAGAAGATAAAACATTTCCATCACCACAGAGGGTGGAAAATACAAGGAAATGAGAAGGCAGCCACATCTTCAGGTGCCACAGTCCCACAAACCTTCCCTCTTCTTGAATTGATGCATGTGTTCCGCTAAAGAAGCATCAAGATGTTCCTCTGCACCCAGGTATCTTCACTAAATATCTAAAAGAGTTTCTAGTTGTGTGTACTAAGAGATAGATAAAACGCTTTCCCCTTTATCGTATTCAGCAGAATTGTTGGTTGAGTCTTTCTGGATTGGAGGGTGTTTTACCGATTACAAAAGCTCCTAAGCTAGAGCAGTGTTTCAGGGAAGGAGAGTGACAATCAGCAGGGTGGAGATGAGGACAAAGATTACGGTTATATGATCCCATAGTGACTCACTTTAAGCATGTACAATTCTGGATGGTGCAATTAAAGTTTTGTTGTTGCTTTTTTTAATTGCAGCTTCTTTTTTAAAAGGAAAGAGGATACAAAACACTACATAGAACTGAAACACTTCCAGCATTTGTATATATGAAGAAAGAACACTGCCTTCAGTCACAGATCTGGAAAAGCCACAGCTGAGTTGCAGGCAGCAGTGCTATTTATTCACAGGTGACATACTCAGGGTGCTTGGTCATCATGAACACGTTTTTATGGGATAGAGCAAAGGAATCTTACCTACTGAGACTTTATTTCTGTGGTCCCTAGTACTACTTCAGCTTCATAGCACAATTGCAAAACAACCACCTTCTGCTTACAACAGGCATTATCTGGCCTGCTGGAAGGGCACATTCAACTCAGAGGCTGGAGCCCTACTACAGTTCAGAGCTCAGACATGTCAATACAGAGCCACAGTCTGCCCAAATCTAGGGTTGTGCTTTTACCACCACATATTCAAAGAAGCAGCACTTGGCTCCTGACAGTTAGAAGAAAAAAAGAGGGGGAAGTGTTATTTTTAACAGCAATAGGTCTGTGAGCAAGTCCACTGCACAGCTGCCTGAACAGCTGTACTAGCAAGTCAAGGCAGGCAGCACAGGAGCAAGGATGAACATTTCAGAGATGCATGTTTTTTGCACAAAGATAGCTGCTGTAAGAAATGCTCATGAAACTGCATCCCAGTCTTCCCAACTCCTTTCTGCACAGGCATCACACACTGCTCTGATCCCCACCGTATTTGAGCTCTGCCTCGTCGGTCATGGTGCTGCTGATCCCAGCAGACCTTTGCTCCATCCTCCCCAGAGAGGACACGTGCGTAGGAGGTTTTTTTACTCCATTCTACCCACACCCATACACTTCTCTGTTTGGGAAGAAACGTGTTGACAGAAATATGCTTGGCATACAGGCGAGAAAGTGGGAGGGCCGTGGTAGAACACTGCTGCTCTTCTCTTGACAGTCTTGCACCAGCCCGAAAAGAGCCTCATCTCCTTGAGTGAGCTTCATTCCTACAACATAGCAATGATTGTTTAACCCTTTTTAATTGATGGGCCAACCGAAACTTCCTAAAGCAAGTACATACTCCTTAAATAAAAAGGCCAATTGCATATACTGTTGTGTTGTATAGGTTGCCCTGCTTCTTCCAGCTCCTCCTACAAAGACCTACTGGAAGTAGCTCGTGGGTCTCTGAAATTAAACAAACTGGGACAAAGCAAGTGGGGACAATGCCCTGAGAAAAGCCACCAAGTTGCAGGGCCTAGATGTGAATACAAGGGCTGTGTCTTAAAACTGTGCTCATTACCCCATCAGGATCCAGTACAGAGAGAGGGAAACTGGGTGGCTATTCATGATGTACACACTGAAAGCTCCCAAATATCTGGGCTCAACGGTGCCTCCATCTCACAGAGAAGGCTGGCAGAGCAGCAGCAAGCCTTGGGTTTGCACAGTGTTTGGATTCATTCATGCACTGCTGAAGCCACCACTTGGCTGTGCATACACTCTTAAGCCACTCTTACAAACCCACGACCGGACAGCTCGAGCACACAGCCCTTGCTTTGTGCTGCTGAAGTTGCTGGCAAGGAAGACAGCACAATACAACCTTTCGTCACTGTCAGAAACTTGGCTAGTCTGGTTGGCTCTAACTCATCTGAGCACATTATTCCCAAGTCCCATCAGCCCAAGAACAATGTGCAAAGGAAGATGAGAACATCCCATTACAAACACAGCAAAGTGCTGACAGCCAGCCAGGTGGCAAGAGATAGGGCCACCTGCAACTCCCTAGCAAGCCTGGAGTTGATGGCAAGTGCAGAGCATTCCCTCAAGACAAGACCCAGCACCCATAGCACTGAGTCAAGCATGACCACAGCTGCAAGTGAGGTCAAGGAAACCAACCCTCCATCCCTGAAGACATGCATCCAACAATGCAGCAAGTACGAAATAGATGTGGACCAGCCAGGCATGGTCTGAAATGTAGCTTCACTGGTGATAGTCCTCATCCCCTGCCCAGTCTCAATGTGGCCCCAGCACGCTCATTACAAGGTATTATGCTCACTGGGTTTGTGCTGAGAAATAGTATGGCCCCAATTACAATGGAGAGACTCACCATTCCTCCTCTCCAAGAAGCCTCATATTTAAGGGGAAAGAAATCTATTTCCTTATTCCCTAACTGTATGCCTAAAAAAAACGAAAGGTAAGATTAATGTTACGCTCAGTGCTGTGAATTAACTTGACTTCCCATCTCCAGGCCCTCCTGGCTGGGAGCCATCAGACAGTCAAACAAGCAGCAGGGGTGCAATCACAGCAGCTACAGTTGGCAAGTCCAGTGAAGCGTGAAACATTAACAACAGGTTTACCATAGCCTGATTAAGCCAATCTGCCTTGGCACAGCAGGGAGCAGGTCTGGGATACATGCTTCTGGCACAGCTGTCAATAAAAGAAATGCCAGCCCAGGAATCCCAGCCACTGCCATAGCCAGGGAGGTGCCAGCAGGGGAGGACAAGGGCAGAAGCATCCTGCTCTACAGCAGTGGTGTGCTGCAAAATCCATACAGCAAGCATGAAAGAGGGAGCTCACTTGCTTGAGGGATCCTGAAGAGACTCTGCAAACTCCAAGCACAGGCCTTCTCTGCTGGTAGGAGTTCACCCCGAAAACAGGCCTTTCTAAGCATTGCTGAAGCAGCGCATCTGAGGCTTCTGCAGCACAGTTGCAAGCCTTGCCTTTATGGCCGAGATAAGGATGTCTCTAGGTATGACAACTTGGCAGAATTTCATGAAATAACCTTTTTCCTTTTTACATTCTGCCACTTGCCTCAGTAGCTTTCTCCAGCATTAGCTCAGGTCCATAGTCCAGCATTTCTAACACCAAGCTGCTTCAAAGAAAGTGGGGTAACCACAACAGAGAAGCAAAGGCAGCCTCAGATGTTGCTAGTGATATTTAGGTGTGTCACAAAGAGGTAGGTAACATCCAGGAATAGGCAGCATAAACATGCGCTGTCTCTACAAGAGGTCAAACCCCACTGGCTTCTCAAGTAAGGCTTAGAGCAAAACAGCCCCCCCACACACTTCTGCCAGAAGTCTTAGACTGTGTTTTGATATCTGCTGAAGGGCCCAAGGGCCCCCTTGGCTCACGTGGCCCATATGCTCTGCTCTGGGACACTGGCCAGTTCAATGACCCAGGGACCACACATGCATGCTCCAAGCATTTCCTTTCGGGTCTTAAAAACCATCTCTTGTTCCCCACCCCCTCCACTCCCAACATTTTCCTGTCAGCATCATGTGCTGGATAATTCACAAAATAAACTAGAAGGTGTGAGTCATGCTCAGTTTGGAGCATCTGCAGTTTTTGAATCCTGAACTAAAGGACAGGAGGGAGAGGAAAGACAAAAGTGACACAGGAAAAAACAGCTTCATCAGCTAAAAATCACTTTTTAGGGCCTACGGAGCTGAAAAATTAAGTGGCAAGCAGCAAGTGCTGCCTGTTACAAGCCAGCAGTCTCAGGAAGGTGCTGAGTTATGAAGATCCCTGCAGGTCAGAAAGCAAGCTGGGACCTCACAGAGGCTCTTGCCAACAAGGACTGGCCAGGCCAATCCAAGCCAGGTAATCCCTTCACAATACGAGGATCATTTCCTTGAAACAAAACCAACATGACCAAGCAGACACCCAAGTAGAGGTGAGAGGCTCCCCAGAGGGCCTTTTCCAGGGGAAACATGCAACTGGGACATTTCCTTCTCGCCCCTAGCAAAGCTGCTCTGTGAGATACGTGGCCTGACCTCAGCATTTCTCTTTTCCATCCTGCCTCTCCCATCACACCTGGAGATTCCTGAGCTCCCGCTACCACATGCGGGTGCCGACAGAGGCTGGCCAGGACACGTCTTGGCTGCTGCAGCTGCAGTTACACAGAGAGCATTCCTAGGATCTTGTTCACCAGGCACCGTCAGTGCCAAGGACATCAAAAAACTGGCGCAGGAAGAAGGTGGCTGCCAGGCGGAGAGCAGTACTAGGCAGCCTGGGCAAGGGAATGCTTTCTGCTTGTCAGCCACAGTACCAGACCATCTCACACAGGCAGGAGCTACAACGCAGCACAAGGAGACTGGGCAGCCCAAGGGGGGAACCAAACTGAGGGGTCTCAAAGCTGTAAATGTGCAAAGTGAAAAAATACTGCCACAGAACCATGGGTTTTTTACTGGCAGTCTTGACTTGGAAGCTAACAACAGCTTGGGATCTGGGATGGAGGCTATCATCTCTGCTCTAAACTCACGCCTTGAGGTCAAGGCCATGAGAGGTTTGTGCACTGCCTGCACCATTCTCCAACAATAAGCTCTCACCTGACCAACAATACTTTTGAAAAGGAAGACTATATATATTTTGGAATCAAAGCCTCAGAACATGAGACTATTTTTTTAATCTGCCTTGAAACAGTAATCAGTAGCATTCACGAAATGCCTTCTCCGAAGCTACTAATTTGGCATTCTCACTTCTGTAGACCTGCCTGCAAACTGCACGGTAGAGCAGTCCTCAAGCTGAGAGAGCATCTGCTGAACACCCCAAAGCAGAAGGTGATGTGCTTGCACAGCATAAACAGGAAGATGGAGATACCTAAAAATCACAAAAAAAAATAGTGCCACAAGGGAGCTCAGAAGGTCAATCCTAGAGCCTGTCCCAGACACAAAATCTGATCCAGGTGGATGTGTATAAAAACCTCAAGGTAGATATATTGGTCAGGGATGGCTTGGTTAGTCTGACACCACAGCCAAGTAGTAGACCCCAGGCAGCCAAACACACACTTCACTGACAATATCTGAGGCATAACTAGGTCTGTGTGTGGAGGAAGTTAATCTTAATCATCAATGAGAATGAAAGTTGCTTCTGTAGTCGTTCTCTCCAGTATCTGACACAGCTTCAGTCGACTCAGCTAACCACATGTGCAACATGAAGAATCAACAGTAAACACGGAGAGTTACTTGAGCAGTCAATTTTAACCACTGTGACCCAACCATGGATCACAGCAGAATAAACACCACTGCCTCCAGCAGATGTGTTTCACCCTCACTTTGCCCAAGGGCAGACCACCACACAAGTCAGTGGAGAGCAGGACAGGAGCTACCTTTGCCAGGAGAGATCAAAATCCCTGGCTCACACCGATGTCCCCATAAGCCCTATTGTAGCTGGAAAACACGCTTTCAGCGGTGTCCCATGGATCATACAACACTGTCCATTTCTGAAGGCTTTTTTGTATCTTGTGCAGGCAGGATGTCACAGCAGTTTTAGTTTTAAGCCCAACACCACTCATTTAAACTAGTGTAAAGGAGGGGGAAAAGAAAAACAGTCTCCTTTCACGCATAACTCAAAACAGCCACCCACTCAGAAAACTGCTCAGGCATGGAGCTTGCATCTCAATAAATTTGTGCTATATATGCTCCCTTCCCCCAGACCCATCTCAATGGTGATTGCTGTATTTTGATTTGATCTGTTTATTTCAGCTTTTATGTCAGCATTTTAGGCAATTTTGTACTACACAAAATTATTGGAAGGGCACGCTGAATTTCCCAGATAGGTAAAACTTGTGTTCTCTGCTAAATGGAAGCCTAAATGCCTTGCTCAGTGCAGTAGTTTCTCTGCAGAGAGCTGGCAGCTTCACTTTGTGGTTCAGGGTGCCTTTCAGGAACCATGGCACCTCGGATCTGGTATGCTTCACTAGCATTTCTAAGCCCTCAGTTTCAGGCTGTGGTCAATAAGCTCACAGAGCAGCTCCAGAGATGCAGGCAGGCAGCTTGGAGCAGAGGTAATTCGAAGTGTCAGCTCTTCTAGGCTTCTCCAGTTTAATCCTAAAAGAAAATGTAGCAAAATACAAGGGACACAGGATTCAGAAAGGGAGCTCTTGGTGCCCCTCTGGTCCAAGTTCATGCACTGACTCAGTTTGGTGACTGTTAACACCAGGCTGACTTCTGAAAGCCTGACACCCACGCAGAAGGTGTCAAGTGCCAAAAAAAGGTCCTAGTTCCTCTCAAAACGCCAAAGCGTGGTTTTACCAACACAGTTGTTCGGAGGAACAAGCATCTCTAGAGACACAAGCAGAAGAAAGACTCCCTCAGAGATGCCGCTTTCTTTCCAGACTTTGGGTGACTAGACTCAAGCCTGAGACTGCTCCAAGACTTGTAGCTAAGGCAAGAGCTGCAGCTGGAAGGTCTGCCAGCAGCATCAGTGCACATGCGAACAAGCCAGGTTTTATTCAGCCAGATCAGATACCAAGAAGCAAAGCTGCAGAAGGGTGGGCCTCAGGGCAGGCTCCCAGGCTTGCTGGAATCCTGGGCTGTGCTGCATGCATTTGAAGGTGGAGGTGTCTGAACTGATCCTGTGCAAGAATCAGAGCCGACTGTAGATTCCTATCAGCTTCCTTTTTCCTAGAAAGGCAGCTGCTAGGCTGCGAGGACTCGTGTCTGCCACCCTTTCAGCTGCTGCCCGCACTGCTAATCTGCTCCACAAGAACAACCTTCCTCTACCTAATCAACCGAGGATGCTCTGCCTCAATTCAAAGCCCCTTTTCTTTGCTCTGCCAGCTCCTCACAGGTACTCTCTCCTCCCTCCCTTCCTGCGTTTAAGTTCTCCAGGTTTTAGTCAGCACGGGAGAACACCAACTACCAAAACTGTCCCCAGATCAGCCAAACCTTCACATCCATCTACAAAAGTGTCACAAATCAGTAAAGCTGCAGCACTAACAATACATGTCTCCCTGTCACAGCTCTGTGTTGGCACGCTGCCCTTAGCAACTACAGATTTAAGACAGTGGCATAAGAGGGTAAGAATAAGTCCCTGGCCTCTGGGGCCAGATGGGCAGGGAGGCAGAGCTCCCAGCATCAACCTAGAGCAAACCACTTTGTGGCATCTGTGCCCACAGCTCTTGTGCACTGCCCAGCACAAGGAAGAAAGAAGCAGGCGGTCAGCTTTTTAACTGCCTCTTCTCTGAGGACACAAAATGAGCTCCAAAGTCAGTTGGAAGTAAAACTTTTGCTTTGGAAGCTAAATCACCTTTAGGTAATATTGAATACTCACAGCTTCTTAAGAAAAGACGAGACAATGAAAATCGGGAATGAATGAAATGAAAATAGCAAGTTCACCTGTTACGTGGCCAGAGCTGATGCTCTGCACAACACCAACCACCCTGGGAGCGCCAGGCAACTGAGCACTGTAATCAGAGCTGGAGGCAAACCTGCCTTTTCCGCCTTTTATCAGGGATATGAGGAATGCAGGCAGGGCTGTGCAGCCTTAGCCAATGGCCCAGTCCCTCCAGCGCTGCAAGTAAGGTCAGGAGAGCCCAGCCACTTCCCAACACCAACTTCCTTCGGAAACCTGGCGCCGACCGAATCGCCTGCAGGAGAGCGCAGCCCTGCGAACAGCAGTGCTCTCTGCGTACCACAAAACCAGCCAACACCCTGGCAGCTTGGAAAATTCCCAGGTCTTTCCCTGCTGTCCTCCACTGCTTCACCCCAGCCCCCAACATCACTGCTAAAGGCTCCAAGAGGCATTGGTCAATTTAGGACATAAATCCTCCCCATCCCACCAGCCAGCACCCCAATAATAAAGCTAACTTAGAACAGAGGGAGAAAAAAATTCTTCCCACCAGGATCTCACAAGTAAATGTTTGCCATATCCATAACAGACATACATGATCAAGTTAATTCTGCCATGCAGAGGGGGGAGAAGCTTTACATCCACACCGGGGAAGGCTGCCCTGAGCCAGGCCAATGCTTCTCCAGCCTACATGCCAGGTCAGCGGTGACAGTCCCTCTGCGAGGACACTCCCGCCTCTTGTCCTGACTGTAAATGACCAAAACCGTCAGTGTTAGGTTAATGGTTGGACTAGGTGATCTTCAAGGTCTTTTCCAACCTAGATGATTCTGTGATTGCTATATGTACCGTGTGTTTTGGAGAGGTTTCTGCAGAAAGGAAAAACAACACACCTCTCACTGTCAGGAAATATTCCTGCTTGCATAAACTTAGTTCCTTCCTTCCTTCCATCCCATTACTTCTTGGATCAGCCCTGTCAGTGTTCTTGTGTATGCATGTCTCTCACTGCCTTCAAATATTTGCTCATTTATGTCCTCCTCCCCTTTGTCATCACTTACTGAACACCACATACTAAGCCCCCATAACATTTCCCCTTGAGCCAATTCCTCCAGCCACTGAGTCCTGGTTCAGCAGAAGGTCTGGGAAAAGAATGAACCATACCCATATACACAGAGGCACTCAAAGTTTTACTGCATACAGCATTTACACCTCTTTTGAAAAACAGAAATGAAGAAGAGTGACTCACTTGCAAACCCACTTCAACTTTCTGTCCTGAACAGCACTCACCACAGTCCGGGCTGTCAAGAGTGCGCAGACCAAACCTCTACCAACCCAGGCCTGTGTCAAAAAGAGCGCACTATTTTTATATGGGTGACAGAGCATCATGGCAGTGGCCATGGGTTGGCATACAATTAAAATAATCATCAGTTGAGCTTGTGGAGCCTGACACAATATCCTTGGGCAGGAGCAGAATGGCTGTGCCACGCTTCTGAGCAGACTTTTATCCACACCCTTCTCTCCAAGGAAAGTAACACTTCTGGTAAGCTTAATTCACAAAGTGCCCGGGGTTACAGGGTAGATATTATGAGCACCCAGGCCTAACTGGTCTCCTTTGCTCAAGCAAGGTTCATGACAGTCCTGTCTTGCATCTCTCTATACATATGGTGTGATGCCACACTCTCCTGCTCTCCTTTCAGACCTGCTGAAAGTCTCTCCGAGCTGCCATACAATGCCAAGGCCATACAGCACTCACTCAACAAGCTGTGTGGTATCTTTTCATGTACTGAGAAAACAATGGGAAGGCTCCAATTTCTATTTTTAAAAAGGAAGCATAAATCAAGTGTCAAGGGACATCCACAAGATCCCATCATGTGTTCCATGTGTCACTGTAAGGTGGACACAGAGCATCCCTGACACACAGCAGCCTCCAGGGAGATGGCAGCCCTGCTCAACCCGTAGAAATACCCAACAAATGCCCTTCACTCCCTGCAACATAAGCCACCAGCAGCAGAACAGCAAATATACTTATCACCTTTTGGAGAAAGACAAAAGGACAAGCCAGAAGCGAGTGCCACACCAGAAACTGCACCTAAGCTTCTCGAGTTTTAAGGCAGTTTTACCAACAGACCAGCCTCCTTCCTCAGTCCTTCAGCCTTCAAACCCACACTACACAGAGGAGCAGCAGCGAACGAGTGGGAAGCCAGCCAGCTGGGGACACTGGGAAGGGGACGGAACATACCACTTCGTCCTATAAATCACCACATTCATATGAACTGGATGTCTCTGAGAAAGAAAAAGAAAGCTTATCCCAGCAAAACACAAGTTCCACACAGCCCCAAGGCACATCCCATTGCTTCTCCAAGTGGGGTTGCCCAGAGAGAGCACAAGCGGCCTCTCCTGCTCCTTGCAGCAGCCATCTCTAACTCCCGCCTGGCATGCGTGCACCCTCTGACATTGCTCATGGCCACAGGAAATTAAAGATTAAACAGAGGCCCGTGGTCACAGCAAACACAATGCTGCCTGCAACACACTGCTCAGCTGAGATCATTACTCAGAGAGCAGCAATGAGTGATGGCCAACGTCCTAGTACCACAAATGGGGGAAAGCCCCCTCCCCATCCCCAGCAATGAGGGCAAAAAAAGACTGTGCCCCCTCTTATCCCAGTCCAAAAACTTGTCAGTAACTAAGGAAACATCTCTGCAGAAGGCATCAACATGAGTCTGGAAGCTCCTCTCTGCCAAAGACTGCTTCTGAACGATCTTTTTGCCTCAGTACAACCTCCACAGCAGCTCGCAGAGGACAAGTGCTAAGAATTTAAGGGATGGAAGGAGGCAGACCTGCTTGCTTAGTTGCGTTTTGGAGCCAAGAGCATGAAATATGCTAATCCTGCCCATCTCCTCTGCCAAGCTCTGCAGACCCAGAACAACTGAATGCATAATAAAACTTTCACCCAGCTTTAACCAGAAGTGAAATGAGTACCACAGCCTCAGCTACTGAATTCATGCATGCTGGAAAAACAGACCTCCTATTACTCAGAAGAGCTGGACATGAACCAGTGACCTAGAAAGAAAAGCCTGCATCTATGTCCCATCACTCTCCACCTCCCCATTGCCCTCAAGCCATCTAGCTTGCCTGAATTTTTCAGAGCCCTTCTCCAAGGAAAGCAGAAAACCATGACACTTCACATCATGCTGCAAGGACAAATCTCAGAGGGAGCCAAAGGGCATGGGGCAGGTGGTTTCACAGTGACCAGGCTGACCCTCTGCTGCTCTCAAAATTATTGCCCTGATTATATTAATCCAGTTAAAGGCCAAACCCTCCTTCATGAGAACAGCTGACATCTCATCCCTCAACACCAGCCCCCTGAAAAATCCCAAAGCAGAATCCCTCCTCACCAGACACCGTGCCAGCCATCAACACTTTCTGAACGTGCTTCCACCTTTGACAGACATTAAGTTTCTCTTGCCCACTATCATGTTACTGAGCACACAGTCACCAAAAGCCCCGGCATAAGCCAGTAACATCAGTCTGTTCCACGGGAACCTGAGACACTGCACCTCAGAGCTGACCCTTTCCCCATTCACTTGGAAAGTCAGCAGTCAGGAGGTTTTTATGGCAGGGGTCTCAGCAAAGGACACATTAAGCTGCAGAGGTCAGAGGGAAGGTGCTATGGTTCGGAGGAAGACTGGATGCTTACAGCAAACTTTTATTCAATTTATGTTAAGGCAAGAGCACCAGCCAGGCTGCCTGCCCCAGAGAACGCTTTGCCAAGACGGAACATAAAGATTCAAGCCCTTCCTGTTTCCCAGAGCCACAGTCAGAGGTGTATCTTTTACTACTACGTTCGGGCAACTGGCCTCTCTGGCAGCAATCTACAATGAGCTGCAATTTAATGTACAGCTCAGGGGCTTCAGAACACCAAATCAGATTCTTAGTGAAGAGTAGAAACCATAGTGTGAGCATTATCGCCGTGTCTCTCCCAGCACGGGTGGCACAATCAGCCTTTGTCAAGGCTGGAGCTCAAGAGACAGCACAGCGGCAGGGTTGGTTCTAATGACTGGCACAGATGTACTGCCCTTATACTTCTTTATAGTACGACTATAAATAAAATTAAATAATAACACTTAAGCCACTGCAATTTTCCACAGTTCCAAAGAGCTGTGCACTGCTGATGCAGAGTTCAGGGTCCTTCTCTTCCCCCTCCCACCTCCTTTTTCCCTCCTCACAGAGGATTCAAACTGGCAGGAAGATGAGGACCCCCTGGCAAGGAAGCCTGTACCTGGGTTTTACCTGCTGCCACTAACAACTGAAGGCTCTCGGAGACTGCAATGGATGAGGCGCTGAGCCTCAGCTTAGCAGACAGGCATCCCTCTGCAAAGGCATTGACAAAGAGCTCAATCCTTCAGCAAAGGCAGCAACAGCAGGCAGAACCACAGGTACATCCTCTAGAGAGGGGCAAGGTCTGCACAGCTCCAAAATGGGAACATGCCCCATGCAGGCAGGGATGCCTCCTGGGTCCGAGAGGCAATACACAGCGCTTTGAGATGGCACAGGGAGCTGCACCCAAGAGCTCATTTGAAATGGGCAGCCAAAGACAGGGTGTAGCCCTTCCCAATTTTAGCTGCTAGTAAAGCATCAGATTACAAGAGATGAGAAACAATTAGAGATCAAGCAGAGCCCAAACCAGTTTCTGTTATTTACTTTATTAGTAACTAATTAAAATAATATTTCCAGATGCTCTTCTACCCAAGAGGCTCACAAATGAGACCTCCAGTAAAAATGATCTACACACACTGAGCTGAGCAATCCCCTGGGGTGGGTCAAAAGAGCACACAGCAAAAGCTGCTTTGTGAAAAGAGGGAATGTCACAGACACTTGAGAAGCAAATAGAAATACAGGCAGAGAAACTCAGTCCACAGATTGTAACTAACACCAAAACCTTATAACTTACAAGAGCTTTACTGACCACAGTGGTCAGAACATCCACTTTACTGCCCATGGAAAAATGGCTCTGTAACACCAGGCTGTAGCACTAAGGTCTAGTTTATACTAGCAAGTGAGTGTTTTGAGGGTGTATTTTATACCAGTAAACCCCTGCCCACAAACCAAACTGGACCGGCTGAAGTAGCTTTCACCAGTAAAATGCCACCTATATCAGGCCTTCAGCTACTATAAATGCTTTTAAAGATAAAAAAAAGAAAAGTAAACACAAGAAGCAATGCTTCCTGCAGCACCTAGCTAGTTACCAGATTTTCACTGTCATCACTGTACAGAAATGACCGCACTTGTAGAAGAGTTTGAGACCATATTGGG
The DNA here is from genome assembly GCF_003259725.1 of Athene cunicularia. NCBI lineage: Eukaryota > Metazoa > Chordata > Aves > Strigiformes > Strigidae > Athene > Athene cunicularia. The sequence goes on along the minus strand of NW_020799110.1, from coordinate 13,321,587 downwards.
AGAGGAGGGCGATGCTGTCCCGCAGCAGTCCCAGCTACCTGCAGCCAGGGAGAACCTGGACACCCCACCTTCCCTTCTGGAGGAGAGCTGGTGAAGAACAAAGTACTCAAACCAAAACAACGTTCTTCACTGTTAATGAACGACTAAACTGACCTTTACCCGAAATGAAGAATGGGAATGTTTTTCCAGAAAGATCAACAGTGATTTCTGTATCAGGAACAATAAATATTTCCCTGGGTATGGAAGGTGATGCATTTCTCTCCTTAGTTGGCACTAACACCAAGCATGAAAAGATCTAATCCAAAGCATAGCTTGGTTTCAACACTTTCTACAATAAAAACAAATGACGCCACTAAAGCAAAAGCGTGCAACATGCCTGAGGCTTTGCAGAACACAGCTCAGGCCTCATCTGCTCTGCATGCTGGAGCTGCTGTGGGATGCTACTTTAATCTAATTGCTATCAGGTAACAGCAGACTGTCATACCAGGACACTCTTGAAACTTAATCCACCCTAACCATAAGCGCAAACTTACCAAGGACTGGTTGAGCTACAATGCAACCCTCTAAACATACTTTCATTCAGCATGTAAGGAACCTTAACTCAGTCCAGTTAGTTCACTTCAAAAATGAATCAAGCTAAATCAAATCCAAGGCTACTTAGGTTAATTGGATTCATTTTCCTGAGTAACCATGTGTGGACAGCCTCTAAGGATGAGACCTCAGCCACACTAAAATGACCAATAACGATTTCACTAATGACTTAACAGGACCAACACTAACCCCTAAAACTTCAGCACATGGATATTACTTTTCTTCCAATAGCAATAAGTGAAATATTAAAGGATGACAAGATGTCAAAAGGAACCTCCAGCTCCCAGCACAGACACATGCCTTCTACGCTTGACTAGCTGAATCATCAAATTCACACTTGCTATTGTAAGAACTGAAATTTAAAAAAGCGAAAAAGAAACGGCCAGCGGCAAGGAAAACAAGTTTAAGGAATTTTGGTTGTATTTAGACAGGCACTCCATTACTACTGCGTAAATCTAAAATAACTTTACTTTGACAGAGCTTCTGTGGATTGATACTACTTTCAGGAGGAACAGACTCTACCTCATACAGAGCTTTTTAAACCCAAAGCAGCTCCAGGGCACCTTTAATGAAGCTTAAAGACACACGTTAAGAGGGAAGCTGAGGCCGACCTGTCCCCACGGGAGGGGACCGGACCGAGCACAGGCCAACTGCGGCTGGACACCCGGGAAGCGAGCGGGGCCCTGCCAGCCCACCCGTCCCTCCCCTCCCTCCGGGGGCACGCAAGGATTCTGCAGGGTGGAGGAAGCTGCTGCTCGGCGCTCCAAAGCTCAACGCAGGGCAAAGTCTTCACAAAACCCCCGCAGGCTCAAGTATTTTTAACCGGGACCTCAACATCGCCAGTCCCCCCCACATCAGCAAATCTGTGGTCATTCCCAGTTCGGCTCCCATCTTTCAGTGCCGCCAGCCGCGCCTCCAAACCCAGCCGCGCTGTAACTGCGAGGGACGTATCTTCACGCCGACACCGCGAAGGGTGTCCCAGCTGTTCCACAGCGACTGTCTCTTATACA
>NW_020799110.1:13291450-13319936 GCF_003259725.1 Athene cunicularia | reverse complement strand
CGGCCCCCCTCCCCCCGTCCCCGAGCCGCCCCGCCCCGGTGCCTCCACGGGAGAGGAAAACGCGCCCAGGTCGAGCCGCAAGCGAGTCACCTGCCCCGCGGCTGCCACCGCCGCGGCTCGGTGCCCCTTGTCTCGGGGAGGGGACGCAAGGGCGGTGGGATGAGATTGCCTGTTGGGCCGGGCACTCTCCAGGAGGGCAGTGCAGAGGAGAGGTTTCTGTCCAGGGAGAACCTTGAGAGGCTTTTGAACCTCAGTAGCTACGTGCGGGTTAGAGCCAGCCTTGAGCAGAGAAGGGGAGGACTGGGAGCTGCAGCCCACCTTTCTTTCCCAGCAGTAAAGAAACAGCACGAGATGATGTCCTCTGGGCAAAGTGGAGGAGATAAGAGGAGGAGGATTTGGGGTTTAGGGCTGTCTGAGCTGTGCTCAACACCACCGACCACTCAACTGTTTAGTGTCTTGGTCATAAGTGTGTATCTCAGGAGTATGCAAGCAGATGAAGTCAATATTACCACATTTGAAATGGGTGGCCTCCAGCTTCTATTCTAATGTCCCACACCACTGGTAAGGACGAGGATGCAGGGTGAGAGGGGGCTGAGCCCGTCTCCTGCCCCCCTTCTCCAGCAGGCTCCAGAGAGCTCTGTGCCCTGGGCAACTGGGACAGGAGCTGAGAGGGAAACATAGTGGGATGTCAGATCTCAGAAAAAACAGCAAAGGGAATAATATCTCAATTTTATTAAAAAGTAAAAACATTAAAGAAACTGAATGCAACAAAAATAATTGATTTCCAGAGGGTTAGCCTTGTGCTGCTCCAGAATTTTCCAGTCCCATTTTCTGAAACTCAGTAACTGTCTGTCCTTAATTCTGTCCTTTTCAGATGATGCTTCATCATCCCCAAAGCAGGTGTTCATAGACTTTGTCTTTAATCTGACTGCCTTTACCTTTTCTTCAACCACTCAGCCTTCTCCACAGAAAAAGGTCACTGAATTGTCTATATTTATGCTCCCTTCTCACGCATACCTAGCACACCCCTCCTGTGTGCTGACAGATGCTGAGAGAGCTGATGAGCCTTCTGCCTAGAAGGCTGTTGTGCCCGTTTACTGAGAGATGAGTGGTCATCCTGTGTAGCGGGTACTCCATATGATCATACAGATGGGGATTAGTCACAGGGTCTTGTCCCTCCAAGGGGCAGCTCACACAGATTATCTCCTGTCACAGTCCCAGCTCCTCCCTCTAATCCCCCTGCCATCCACACAAGGGGTGAAGGATCTAAAAATCTGTTTCTAGTTAAAAACTCTTAAATCTGAGTTTCTCTGAACTCAGTATGTTCCGCTGGGCATATTTCACCTTTTACTAATCAAGCTTTTTGATCACTGAATAAGCATTTATTATTGGACAAAAGTGAGGACAAAAGAAGAGGCCAAGCGACCAGGAATATACAGAAGTGGCACAAAGCGTACTGATCTGACAGAGGTCACAACCTTCCAAAACTGGAATATGGCCTTTTCCTGCTCTTCTCTCAGTATAAGGTATTCAGTATAAAGCAGCAGAAGCTGAAAGCCTGAAGCATTGACATTTACACAGCAGCTTTAATGGAACAGAGCCACCTTTCTGACCCTACTTCTATGAACACAACTTTTAAGCCGTCCATCCCAGTGATCATGCGTTTTATTCCAAGCACACAGCTCTTTGCTTTAGTCTTCAGTAATGAATTTGTATCACATTGTCTGGCTAGAGCCAAAACCAGCAACATAAATTAGTCATAATCTGCATTGCACCCCAGAGATACTGTGTTCGGCTGATGTGACTTTGGCTATTGTTAAGAGAGAGCTGTGCTCCCGCCTGTGTGTAGCTTCACTAAAGCGAGATCTGGCACCTGATGCTCAGAGTCATGGCAGAATAGTTCCCAAGGTTCCTGAGTTCAGGTTTCTACTAGACAAATTATCTGGCTCCTCATGCCTTCCCATGGCTCCCTTAATCATGCAAATATATTGTTCTTGCAAGACCTGCTGAAGCTCAGTGATAGCAGTTGGATGGTGAGCTCAGCTAGGATCCAAAGAAACTACAGGGAGACAAGATCAGTGATATTATTTTCTTGGTGCTGGAAATGAGGGGAACACCTCTGTCTGTCAGAGCACAGAAAGGCTGAACAGGCCTCTGGGAGGGGCAACACAAGCAAAACCAGTGAACAGCATTTGTCAGCACTGTTCCCTAAGGCAGGGTCCTACACACCAAAGGATTTTCTTTGCAAGCTTGACATTGGACTTCCCTCTCATCGTAGCTTGATTTTTGGGAGATGTATTCAGATGAAACCTCTGAGATTGGAAGATGGCATGAATCACTTGAAGATTATAGAAGGTTTCAAAGAGAGCTACAAAACCCAAAAATGACCACAGGGAAGCTGAGGATGAACGGAATTAAACCGGATCCAGGGAACAGGCTACTGATATAATGCTAGCACTGCAGCAGCATCACATCTTATGGTCCCAAAGGATTCCTCATTGTGGTGGATCTCAAATCACCTTCCCAAGTCTCACTTGTGTCTAAAAGCTGCTGCTTCTAGACAAAAAACATGGAAGGTGTTTGTTCTGCTAGACTGACATCAGCTTTTCCTGTGCAAACTGTATGGCATCTAGCTTGACAAGATGGTATATGCTGTGGTGAGTAGATGAATCCCAATAAAGCTGGGAAGACTAACCACTTTCTTTTATTTAAAATAGGAAGACAATGACACTTCAATCTTTATAAGAGCAGGTACTTAATCTCACAGGAGCTTCTGATGGAAGACAAGCCTGTCTCATTTCCCAGGACAAAAGCAACTGGGAACCTGATGCAGAATTTGAGCTGAAGAACATAGCACACATCTTTAACTCTCTCTCACGGAGTAACTATACTCAGGAGGGAACTTCAGGGCTCTAGTCCAATCCCTGCTCAAAGTAGGACTGGCTTCAAAATCTGATGAGATTGCTCAGTGCCTTGCCCAGGTAAATTTGGAAAATCTCCAAGGCTAGAGATCACCCCACCTCTCTGAGCTCCTGTTCCATTCTTTGTTCACTGTGATTTTTCTCCTTATATCCAGGTGGACTTCTTGCTGCAACCTGCAACCCTGGACCCTTGTCCTTGCACTGTGCCCCTTGCCAGGCTCTGTGCTTTCCAGCAGCTACTCTGCATGGCAGACCCCATGTACCAGGCACACCATCATCAGTGAAGGGTGTGCTCCAGCAGACAGCTGTGGGCAGGGGCTCAGAGATGACACTGCAGCTGTGACTGTGCCACCACACAGGTCTTAAACTCCAGGGAGACCCAGGACTGGGACCTTTCCCTACCTGCACCCAGGCATCTGATCCTGCCCCCAAACATATCGTCACTGGAGCGTACCCAGATTGTCACACTGGTGCTGATGCCTGCGAGCTGATGCCTGCGAGCAAGTGCTAATTGCTGTAAGGGGCCTCAGAAAAGAAGGCACCCAAGGATATAATTTTTGCAGTGGTGATGGGTACATCCCAGACAGGGCAGATAAACCATCAGACACCTGTGGAAGCCCCTCAGAGGCCCTTCCCCAAATTTTAGTATGCTTATATTAATGTATGCATTAGATACTCCGGAATACATGTGTACTTCTCAGAAATTACATGAATATTCATTTATTTTATTGTATGTAGTAAGTGTGCCCGTGTCTTCCGGGATGCATATTAGGTGGAATGATCCCCCATACATCCAGCTCTGCAATAAAAAATGCCTGCCTTCTAAAATTTCAAACTGTCTTAGAGGGTTCTTTTGAGACCAAATTTACAGTAACAGTGCAGCACACAACACCTTCCCAGTTCTCACAGCACTGAAAACACTCCAGAGGGGATGTGCAAAGCAGAGGTTGGAACTTTTAAAAACAGGTAAAAACCCTTGAAAAAGCCACAGTGAGGTTTTAGGGGCAGGAGCTGCCAGGCAGAGCATTGGAACCAGGAGCTAGGAGTGCCTTATGCTGGTAAGCAATTTCTGCAGACAGGGAAAGACAATTTTGTGCTTCCTTCTTAAATAAACTGGGCACCTCTCCAAATGTCCTGCTGTCATTTTAGGTCAACAGAATAACAACAACTGTGAAATAAATTAGGCCTCGTCAAGATGTTCACTTTCAACAGAACGGTCTTTGTTAAAGTTTCCTTAATGATGGCAAGGCTAACTTCCAACTGATGTGGGGATAGACACAGAGAATAATGAACCTACAGGCAGGACTGTGTGAATCAGTTAATGGTCAGTGCAAAGGGATGGAAAAAAAATGGTTCTAGGTCTCTCATGATTTATCAGGTGCTGCACAAGCCCATGTCCAAAACCCGTGGGTCAATGGTGACTGTTGCCAGAGGACTGATCTTCCTTCTCACCTGAGCTGGAGACACGCGCTTTGGTTTCTCGCCTCTTTGACCCAGTTCAGACATTAACCTCCTTGCATTTCTAAGCGAAGACACTTCAAGAGAGGTTTGAAGTCTTGTGCCAGAAGGGGCGGATGAGAGGAAGCAACCATTATAGCACTGGCAGTGAGCACCAAGAAGCAAGTGTGCAATTTCCACAGGTGGCTGAACGGTGCCTGTGGGAATTCAGGCTCTCTGAAAACAAGGACGGCAGAAGCCTGCAAGGATTAAGGTATTATAAAGCACACCAGGGGTAATGAATGGGGTGATTGCAAAGAATGAACAAAGAGGAAACTAAACTTGTGCTTACATGTAACATAATGAGGGGCACTAGGAAAATCATGAGCCAGTCATTTACAGAACAAGGGCTTTTGCTGACTTTCAAGTTGGAGAGAGAACCCCTGCAATCTGAAGACAAGCATGATGCTGCTCACAGCTTGGATACATGCATGGATCAGATGTTTGTATCGGCTACCCTGGAAACTGCAAGGTGCAAATTAGCTCTGCATCTCTGCCCACAATTTTACATACATATTTGCAAGGCTTGTAGTTTTGGTGATTTTTTTTTTTTTTCCAAGTGAAACAATATTAAGTTTCACATCAGCAAAAAAGACCAAATGCTTTCCAAAATAATCTCCTTTACCAATGAAAGTGAGAGGTGATACTACAAGTGGTATATTTGCTACTTTCTTCTTCCCTCATCCTCTGTGCATCTTTCTTTAGTCTTGCAAGTCAGAAGACCAGAACCCACCAGAAAAGTATGTTACTCACTTAGTGCTCCACAGGGATCTGCCTGAAAGCCCACAAAATAGAGGCAGAAGAAGACTAAGAAATGTGGCAGGTAGTGGTGAAACACCTTGGATGGTTCTCAGCTATTCACAGTCACTACAGTCTGTTGAAGTTTTACCCAAGCAGATGTTGTTAGAGGGAGTTTGGTGGGGGCTGAAGTCAGAGCAGTTCTTACCTAGAAACAAGTTTACTATATTCCACTCTGAAAAATTTCTAGATCTACCTAAAAATCACGTCTTTTCATTTCCACCTGCCCATCTTTTTCTGGATTTAAAAAAAAAAAAATCCTGTGTTATCACTTCTGACAGCCTTATTTCCCAATCTGCAGGGTGGAAGCAGACCAAAAGGTGAGGGATGGATGTGTGTTACAGTCTCAGTTGGATCCCTCATTCCAAGCCATGATTTTGTCTATGCAAGTTTACATCCACAAAGCATTGGTACTCACTCAGCAAAACACTATTTTGCATGTGCAGAAGCTACGACAGAGTCTCAGCAGCCCTGGGTGCAAAGGAAAAGCTAGGTAAGAAGACAGGCTCTCCAAAATGCAAGGATTATAATTGTCCGTGCAAGTTTTCTCAAAATAAACCAGATCTGTGTACCTTCTAAGCCTTCCCTTGGGTGACCTGTAATTACCCAATTTTTTGAAAACTCTCACACCTCTGAATAAACCAAAAGGCCAGATGATAAGAACCGAGAGGAGGAAGAGTGAAAAAGCGGAACGACAGTGTGAAAGTTGGCACTGTTAGCAGACAGAGTTGACCTCCACATCCTTAAAAGTGCCTCAACCAGCATTTTTAGCAGGAAATCACCAGCCTTGTCTATATGGCCATGTTACCCAAAGTAGTACATGTACAAGCTACATTCAGCTTAGACTTACTGAGGATGCCTGGCTGAAATAGAAGAAAGTGTTCAAAATTCAGGGGAAACATTCACAGACAGATGGATGCACACACTCATTCCCATACAAGGGTTGCTTGACCACACCAAAGGATCCTTGCAGAGGTCGTTGATGCAGGTAGCATCGAGCACCTTCAGTCCAACATCTGCAACAAGAAGAATCAAGAGGCAGCTCATTCCTGTGCAGTCACACTGGGAGCTGCCAAGTCCATGCCAGCCTGCACAGCAGCCAGTGAATTTTACCAGCTGGTGGCTGCAGCGTGGTCTGGAGGACACAGTGCCTCACCACCAGCAGCCTTGGAGCTGCTGAGGGACTGGGGCTTTCTGAATATATAACTCCAGGCAGTCAGGCAGTGCCACGTGTGCTAGCTCTGCAGTTGCTATCCCAGAAAAAGCCTGGCTACCCTGACAATTTCACCCAGAAGCCAAGCTAATTAGCCCATCCCAAGTGCTGCACTAATATGCACATAAGGCTTTTTGGTGGCAGGCTAGGGTCTCTACCTCACTGGGGAGGTGCATCAACTCCCTGAGAACAAGCTCAGGCAGCCTAGCGCAGCCTGCTGCTACTCACTAGAGACAACATATCTCATGCTTAGTTTCCCTTACTTTTCCCCTCCATCTAGAGAGTGGCAAGCTCCACCAGAGGACACATGCCAGACCACCACTCTGGGTCCTCCTGGTTTTGCATGCTGACAGGATAAATGGTAATGACCCATCTTCTAGAAAGAATAAATGAGCTGGGGTCTGCCACTATTGGCAGGATGATGGGCTTGTAACTGCATTTGTGGAGGGCAAGTCCCACCTTTAGAAATTACCTCTTGTACTGCTCTGTTACCTCACTTGCCATTTCCACAAGTGGCTGTTCTCTAATGTCCTATAAATGATGGAGAGGGAAGAGGTTCTCCAGAAAACCAGGCAGACTCCTGCTCCAAATCTCTCTCAGCCTTCCTACTTCCACTGCCCTCACTGGGGGGAGTAGCTTCTGTAGGTGACACTACTCTTACAAAGACACCTCACAGCATCACTTAGTACTCAGTGTCCCTGCCAAGTTCAGGGGCACTGCTCACACTCATCATCCAGGATGGGCTCAGGGCTTGCAGAAGGTGAGTGAGAACAGAGCAGGATCAAGCTCAGGATAAATCTGATGGTATAACCAGGTCATTCCAGATCACACCTCGTCAGGACACTGTCCTGACACAGGGGTCAGATCAGTCCCTACACAGCCACACAAATATTTACCATTCAGGAGCATCACTGGAAATTACTTTGAGACCAGCACGTCACAGCACATTTCAAAGCAGAAAAGGTTTCTATATTGCCTTCAAGTAACCCCAGTCAAAAAGGATGGAGACTGAGTCTGGAGGAGGTGCTCCAACTCAGGATTAAGAGGCAGAGGTGAGAATGGTACCACAACTGCCTCTGCTCCCTGCTTTGTCTCCATGGGCTGCCTCCTCCCACATCCAATGCTTTCACATTCCTGCATTACTCTTTCAGCCCCTCACTCCAGGAATCCTCCTTGGAGCTGACTTGTTCTCTGAGAAGTCGAATGGCTTCCTGACAGCCCCCAGAGTGGATGTGAAAGCCAGGCAGGCAGCCCAGATGCACTTCTTACCCTCTGCTGCCTTAACCACGAGGAACTGCTTCTCTCTAGTGTGATGCCCATCTGGTGATGCTTCCCTCTGTGTGCTCCCTTCATTGCTTGCAGTGAGGTGGTAACTTGAGGTGCTTTACAGTCTGCCTCGGACCTTTCCCTTTTCTTTCTCTAAGCAAGGATACAGTTAAACCATAGCATCTAATTTTATGGCAGTAACAGGCCAAGCAACAGCTGAGTCCCCAAGACAAACACGTAGAAGAGGGAACAAATTGCATGAGTCAGACTAAAAGCTTCATAAATATTGACTGGTTTTAACAGTCCTCTAAGGAACAGAGAATCTCATTTTATAACTACATCTCCCTCCCCGTTATACACTCCCTCCTCTCAGGGAGACGCAAGGGGGGTTGCTCTCCTGGCTTATGTGCACAATATTTTAATTCCTTTCCGCAGTCAAGCTGCTCTGTTGGGGACTTTGCACCACACATCAGCAGAGTATCTGAGCGCCTTCCAGTGGTGCTTTAAATAACATGACTGGAGTGGGTTTTGTTTTCTCAGGTTCGCCCCAGGGTAGAAATGACACAGACAGGAGAAATCAGATATTAAATGTGTGAGGTGTGAAGGCTGAAGAGGACAGGATGTTTTCCAGTACCTTCTACTCTGATTCCTACCAGGTGAAGCACAGCTGGAGACACAGAGGAAGAGACAGATGCGATAGGAACATAGACAGAAGAGACAAATGGTGTCAGGTCTACAGTAGTGATATGGCAAGAAAGGCAGACACTATGGAAGAGAGAAAAGTCTTGGCTACAGAAGATGGAAACAGTTTGTTGGTCATGTGAATAGACAGATTTGATAGAGGCACATGGTGGGACAGGGGGTACACTGTAAGTCACTACCCAGGATGGAGAGCAAGATGACTCCTGCCTTTCTGACATTGTATGAAGCTCACTTGAGGACAGCTCCCCTTTCTTGCCTGCTAAAAGCTCACCAACTTCTCCCTGCTTTGTTGGGGCTATCAAGACCCAGTCCTGACTTTCCCTCTACAAGGTGTGTCTCCTCTGCATTCCCAAATTTGTTTGTCATTCCCCACCTTCACCTTATTCTTAGAAACACTCTAGGCAAGAAAACAGTGATACATGAGTCTCCCTATATGTACCACACAGTATAAAATCCTGTAACTATCAGCTGAGACTACCTAGTTGCAGCCAAGACCCATCCTTGATGAAGAGGTTGGGGGACAGTTCATAAGCCCTTTCTCCCAACTTAAGTTTAAGGCTCTTCCCTGACAGGTCTTTCCACAGTAGATTGCTTGGTCCCAAAGTAAGCAAACTATGGTTAAGTGGAGACCATAAGACCATGGGAAAGCCTGTGGATGCTGTTGAGGTTCACCTGAAATACTTGATGTATACAATGTTTTCCACAGTTTCCTGAGAACACATGAAACGAAAAGAACATCTTCTCTCTCCAAACCCCAAATGTATAGCATACAAAGTGGTCTGGAAACCTGCCACTCCAAGCTGGCTCTGGAAAGTAGTCCTTTCATGTTCCGCTTTCAGCAGCTCAATACTGCCTCCTGCATCTTACAAGTCACTCAAAACCCACACTAGATTCCTCTTGTCTAAGGCTTACACTGAAATAGTAAGGTTTACTGCTTTGGAATTAAACTCAGGTTAGGTTATTTGGGGACTGCATCTCTTCTAGAGGCAGCCCTAGCTTCATTAGAGCTAACAGGAAAGTGACTTCAGAGAAACTGGGATTTTATGTAACATACCTGAAAGCCTTCACTGCTTCACAATATGCTAGCCTACCTAGCAGAAGAGTCTATGCACAGAAAGTCTGAACATTTCAAGGACAGCAATGTCCAACAGCAGCAAGGTCCAGCTGCTTCCTAGGGAAGAGGGAGCCAAGTACAGTGATGCCAGCAGGACAGGGACCCATCCCAAGAGGTGCTAGAAGGGCAGTCCCAGAGACAGCAGCCAGATTCAGTCAAGACCCCCAGTGGACAAGGAAGCCCATGATGATGAGGTAGAACCAGGCTCAAGGTAGAAGTCAATCCACTAGTCAGAATCAGTCCTGATAATAGCGACCAGGGTCAAACACAGCCCAGTGAACAGCAGACAGGTCCACACTGATGGAACACGTCTGAGGTCAAACAGGGAAGTCAGCCTACAGGTCTGGGTCCAGCTCTGTAAGGGCCTTGGTGAAGCAAAGCCACAGCTGAGCTGCAGAGCAGCATTTGTCCACCATAACCCAGGCAAAACCAGAAGGAGCCCAGGGTTGAGCTTAAATGGGCCTCCTCAGCCTATGGGCAGAGGGCAGTGGAGGCCCCAGCTGAAGTTGCTCAGGACTGTTAGCACCCCCAGCACCCTGACACATGTACTCATCTCTCTCACACTCAGAGCTGGTGCATCTGAGTTTAGTGGCATCTTCCTGGCCAAGTGTTCTCCATTCCTGCCCTCTGGACTGGTTGGCTTTGTCCATCCTTGTCAATTTTCCAGTTTGATTGTGTTTGATTACCTGAAGTCTGCATAGCTTTATGAAAATAGAAACTTCTACATGAAGGGGCTTAGGCAGACTAGGACCATGGGAGGTACAGATGGAGCTCATATCTTCATGTTCTCACTATGTTTGAGCTCCAGACAGAAGTGCTCAGTGGATGATGTAGAAGACATTATCAATGAGTGAAGTAATAGGGAGAATATGCAGACTGTGTTGTTTTGCTATTGAGAATAAAATACATAAGAACACTAAAATGTAATAGTATTTCCAGCTCCTGGGCTAAAAGCAAAGGAATTTTCCAGGTGAGAGTCTTACAGAAGTCCAACACTGCAAATCAACCATCTCATAACTGCGACAAATGCAAAAAGTCCACTAGCATCTGGCAGTGGCTGTCGGGCATCTATCCACCCACCCACCTGCTGAGAGCATTCACCACTCACAGCATCCAGTAATCTCCCTTCTAGTATGTAAATGTAGAACGGTAGTCCCTCACCTTCACCAGGGCTCTCACATGAAAGGACTGGCTCAGTCTACACATGAATTGCTTTAGGGGCTGAACAGTTGCAGTTGCCCAGAACTGAAGATTCTCCACAGTGAAAGAGGAAATCCCAGGGAATAGCTCATCTTCCTGAAAGAGTCTGCCAATAGCCCATGATGTGTATCTTATAGCCAAGGGTAGGAGAACACAGTCAGAGATCTGTGGATTGTATATAAACTTAGATGAGATGGTGAAACCCATCTTCTACATGAAAGCAAATTGAATTTCACAGCAGATCTCAAGACAGGTAGGGACCTGGAAAGCCATTTAATACCAAGTAAAAACAGACCTGACATTCTCTTAAGAATACAGTTTTGAGTCAAATCTACTACTGGACTCCTGTACAAGGTGGTACCCATCAAGTTATGGCCTCTGATTCATGGGGGCTGTTCACCTCTGACCAGTTTGAAACAGGCGGCTTAGGGAGACAGAGGCAGCTAGAAAACTATTCCCGGTAGGCCATAGGTGTCCTTCAGTCCAACCAGAACTTTGTGAAGAATGGGAGTACTTCAGCTGGTTGACCACTGATTCACAAGACTGAGGGAAAATACAAGTTTGATTTACTTGTAAATATTATACCTGCAGGGAAAATTTTGGAATATTTCCTCAGTAGAGAAGTATTCCTTAATGGAAGCATCACGTTCATTTTGATAGACACTTCTTGCAAATGATCTGACCCTCTCCCACTCTATTTTTTAGTAAAAAATAAATATTAAAAGGGATATTAAAATGCTAGACACTGTATAGCTATCCAAGGTCCACAGCAAGTTGTAGGGAGAGGTGGGGACCAGAAGACAAAAGCCCAAACATGGAAATGATGCTGTCTTTTAGTTAAGATGAAGTGCAGGTACCATCAGATGAAGCTATGTTGGGTAGTCTGCCATGATGTGGTGTCAAAAAAGCACATGAAGTGAGTCACTAGGAGTATACGTACAAGTCAGAGTTTGGACAAAGTGTAGTACAGATGATTCAGTTCTGCAGAAGAAGCAGAAGAGAAGAACAAAGTTTAGCCCTGTTACTATTACAACATTTTTCTTGGTAAGGTTGTAATAAAAAACGAGTAGCAGGTCCCTGATCAGTAGTGATGGACAGGCAACAAATAGAACCCAAACCAAGATGTAGTAATGACCTGAGAAGACATGGAATATGTGCAATGTGCCTCAATACTTTTCTCTAAGCTAATAAAATACGTCTGTGGAGCCAGAACCAGCATCTGACCTTCCACTTCTTTTTTTTCCCCCAAGAAAAAACGCAAGACAGTTGCCCATCCTTGATGTATTCCATATCTGCTGCCAAATCTGCACTCCCCCACTCAGACATAATCCCAAAATAGGGTGTGATGCCTTTCCCGTTGACAAAGCCGTAAGTCACGGTGAGCCTGACACACTCAACATCCTCCAATCAGTTAAATGAAAAGAGCTCTCCCCCTCTGTTTCCCACCACTTCAGCACTCATTATATCTCACATTAATTAATATAGGCAGTAGGAAGTAAGATGATAAATTACAAAAACCCATTAACCTGATTCTGTCCAAACTGGTGACGTACAGCAACTTGTATGTTAGACAAATCTTCTTTGCTAATGTGGGTGTCCTCATGTCTGAACTCCATTAAAGCAGCAGCCCCGAAAAAATATTTTTAATGTATGTACGTATGTAATGTATATCAAAGTGCGTAGACAGTGCATGCCTGTGGGAACATCAGAATTCATTAGATCAGTCTGATATGAGATATATTGAACAAGTTCCATCTGACATCTGTTACTGGGTTGTTCTGTCCACTCCCAAAGGAGTGAATCATATTGACAGGTTGAATTATATCTCAAGAGATATTTTTCTCCCCTCCTCCAAAGGCCATTTGCAATCACGGCACATCCACTGCCTCTTAAAAGTGAGCTCATCTGGCACTGGGTTGCATTGAAGTCCTCCACCGTGCCTGAAGGAAGAATGCTTTTGGGTGGTGGGAACGTGGAGAAGATGTGGTCTGTCCAGCTGTCCCTTGGAGTGCTAACCATCTTGACCATGACTCTGTACATCCCATCTACACATGGAGAACCTTTTTTACTACAAGGTAAGCTGGAATCCAGACTAGATGACACAGGTAGGTGGTTATCTTTTTGCTTTGCTTTGCTGCTTGTCATGACCAATGCAACACTCGCTTATCTGTGAAAGAAAATAAAATGAACCTTGAGCTATACTAAACAATTAACATGGGTGCTACCCAGTTCATATTAGCATGAGCTAAAGCGATCCTTCTGGTCTGCAGCTGGTCGCATGAGACATTCTACTAATCAGTAAAAATAGCAGAACTGGTGAAATCTGGTAAGGGTATCTCTTTCTCTCCCAGAAGAAAATTTCCAAAGAAAAACATTAAAATATCAGAGAGTAGCAATTCCAGTATGTACCATATGAGATTTGACAGCTCATAAATGTCAGTAGTAGGGTGCTGCCGAACTTTTTTATTCACAAAACTCCTTTTTATATGTTCTTCTCCCATAATTTAAATTAATCTTAGCTTGAACTTACTCTGCAGGGAAATGTCAATCATTAATCTTCTTTCTCAAAGAGACTTGGCAGTGGAAAAAAAAAAGAGCAGCTAAATATAGGCTTGAAAATAACATTGCTTTTCGAAAGATTTTTCCTCTTATATCACGTATTTATTTTTGTAATGATAACCAAAACATTCCTGAGGCCACTCTATCTAAATACTGCTTCTGTTTAGTTTTTACTAGAGTGTTTATAGTTTTTTTTCCTGTAGCAAATCCCCCAAATTACTAAAAGTAGCTATTTTAAAATCATAGCTGTCTTTCAGACTTAGGAACGAGGTTTATAGCACTCCACGCTAACTGCAAGTTTTACACAGCGTGTAGCTCTGCCTCCCTCAGGTTTATTTCTAGAGACCACAGTCAGGACCAGCGGCTTCAGCCGCAGCGTGAGGCAGGGTTGAGTCTGGCCAAATACTTGGAGCATCACTTTGGCTAGGGCTCCTCTGCTTCTGCAGATTTATGTGACTTTAGCTAATGGAGCTGATTTCCACATACTCTTGAGCATCCTTAAGACTCATCTGCTACAATGTTTTGTCTCATGTGTATCAAAAATAATCGCATTCCTCCCATCACAGATTATGTAGGGCTGATGGCTATACAAGACCATTTTCTCCTTTCTCACCTATTTGAAGGGAGGGAGCAGAAGTCCTAAAGATCCTGAAGAAGAGAAAACAAGCCTTTCTGTATAATTTCTTAGTATTTTCCATGGATTCTGTAGGTATCTTCTAGGGCTTTGTACGTTGTGGGTGTGGGGCAGGGGTGTTCAGATCACAGATTTTGGGGAAAGGCCATTCTCCCTGTAAAGTCTGGCTCCCATTCTGAAAAATGAATGCAACATTCAGGTTCCAGATGATTCTGGAAATCTGCTCAGCAGAGCTGGGAGGGTCTCAGAGCCATCGGGATGCTGATTAGGCCCATTCCCTGTGTCCGCTGGTTTCTTTTGAACCCTTGACCTTCATAACCATTCATTTGAGGGCATAGCCACAACCACTAAAGCAAAACCACTAAAGAAAGCTCCCTAAAGGGGACGCATAGAGAGGTCCAAATTGCTTTAGGACAACAGCTTGGCGAGGTTTTTCTTGGAAAACAGAAAAATTCTGCATGGCCTATGGCTACTGTATGAGGCTTCCTTGGGGATAAAGAGGCTCACTTTGAAATCCTTCACACTTTGGCTCTGTTCAGGAAGAATCCTTTAATACCACTGGCAAACAGATAGTGTAGCCTCAAGGTTGAGTGGGTGCAAGAATAGACTCCGGGGCTGCAGGGCTTTTCATATGTGGTACCCACACTGTCAGCCCCCATGAGGAGCAAGTTCCCACCTCTATCAGCCCTGGGAAGGGGTGAGTGGGGGGAACACCTGCAGTTTTGAGAAGAGAGGACCCCGTGGGTCACTGTCTGGCTTTGCAGAGGCAACTGCTACACCTGCCCTGCAGAATAGGTTGGGACCGTCTGAATCAAGGTGATGTCTCCAGCTCTCTGCAGCCAGCCATGCTGATGAGGCTGCAGTGAGACTGGCCAGCAGCCCCAGGCTGGCAGGGAGGGCTCCCCCACCCTGAATCACTTCACTGCACAGCCCTCACTGCCTGGACATTTTATTCTGTGCTCACACATCTTCCTCTCCTGAGCGCCTTCCACCCCAACAGAGTGCTGACAGGAGACATTTTCCTTCCACTTCTTAGCCTTCTTAATTTTTGTTTTAATGTTGGGTGCTGGAAGGTCCATCCTTTTTGTCATTAGAAATCGAGAAATGTGTGTTTTATGTGCTGCAGAGAACCGAGTGCTTCCGGAGAGAGAAGACACAAATCACGAGGACACACTGCTGACTCTGCTTCTTAACAAGAAACTTGCATGGCGGAGACCGGAAAATATTGGTAAGCAAAGGGGATGGGAAATCTCAGCTTCATGAATCTGTGTTTGCATGAATACAAGGAACCTGCTCCTCAGGTTCCTCAGAAATACGAACTGCTCAGAAAGTGGAAGCACCCGGTATGGTGCCTACATGTGATTAATGTCAGATGTTCTCCATTGTGGGGATCCTGGACCTGCTTTTGCAATGCAGTGTAAAGCTGCCCCAAAACACACACCCTAGATCTTTGGACACTCAACACTGAGCTGGCAAAGGAGCATGTGTGTGTACATAAGAAACAGCAAGAAGGGATGCTGCTGAGTCCCTGTGCCCCTGCTATCTCTAAGAGGTTGTGTACTGTGCCTGGGGCATGTGCCAGCCTTGGGAGTCACCTCTCCACCCACAGGCCATACAGCACTGTGCACTTTTGAAAGACAGATCAGTGTCTTGCTGGCATGCTAAAACCAGCAGCATCTCATTACTACATGGGGCAGTGGGACAGCATCAAGATTTTGCAGAGAGCATATGGCTGAGATCCCTTGAGGTCAGGTGTAGGCTGGGACAAAGGTAGTGGGAGCTCCTGTCTGAGCCTAAGCCACTGCTACTGCTGAAAGAGGTTTAGACAATGGGCTTTTCTCACACAGCGAAGAGGCCAAAGACAGGCCACATGGGAGCTTTTCTTGTCTGTGCTCCGTGAACAGACACCAGATTTAAAGCCACCTGCATATGGCTAAACTCAGACCGGCTGAAGAGAAACTTGGGCTTTCCCTGACATTATGCACAGGGATCACAAGTGCCATATGGATTACAGGGGTCAGCTATTCCCATGGCCACCACTGCCAGGGGAGGGTTTGGGCTGTATGCGATAGTCTCAGAGCAATAAGCTGCCCTTCCCTGTGAAAACAGCCAAGAATGGGGCCCAGCAAAAATTTTGTTATGAAAATCCATTTGTCAAAACCACTCAATGTTCTTCCCCAGACCCGTGTTAATGCAGTGAGGCAATGGTTAAACAATCCTGGGACAAATACATAAACACAAATAAATCAAGTCCTTATACTAACAAAGGCATTCTTCTTGCAAAGGGGATGCATTCAAGAAATAACATTTTTATGATTGGTTTATGGATTATTGCACTTATTACTCCTAGAGGAAAGGCTGCATTTTATGCCAGACAATTGAATATAATGAATCTCTGAGCAGAGCACAGACAGAGGATTTACAGCAGGCAGTTTCTCAAGGCTTCATCCATAAATTAACTTCCTTCCCCCTGCCTGAGATAATCTGTTCCAAATTTCGACCGCTGTTCATTTTCTATTCATAGCAGTCATTGGCCAAGCCTATGCTTTGTGGAAAGTTGAGACCAAATAGGCACTTGAAACTCTGAAAGAAGTAAAAATGTGTATTATAATCATCATCATCATCATCATCATCGTCTCTTAAGTGGCACTTTTGACCTGTAGCTATGCAGACCTGGCTGTCTCTACCTTATGGATATGTAAAGACCTAAGAAGAATCTGCCTAAGGTCACTGCTGGCAGTGCCAGGAACAGAGCCCTCACCTCCCAGCCCATCCCCAGCCTATCTCTCAAACATCTCTTTCCCTGATGTGATGGATTTGCTTAGGAACTGCTGCTTTTTCAGTTGGATGATTATCTGTCAGAAAATATTTAGGATTTTTCAGCTGAATTGTTTCCTTCTCAAAGCAGAAACTGAGAAGGCGGTCAGCTCTTTCTTGGAATCCTCCTGCTCAGTTTCGAACATTTTAAAAAAATAAAAGCCCAAGTCTGGTGATGCATCTGTGTCTTATCTGAAATCAGGGGTAATTATGTCCTGAATCCCCTTGGAGATGCAGACCAGTGCCTGCTGCCACGTTAGGAGCAGACAAAGGAGGCAGCTCCAGGGCTGGCTGGAAACATTCTTTAGCTCATTCTTGGATTTTCTGCTTATTTTAGTGCACTTTTTCCCAAACTGGCATTTAAAACCAGCTGATCCCCTCCCAGGAGAACTGCTGTAGTCCAGTCACTCAGCGTTGACTGAGCTCATTTTGTCATGGTTCTTTCCATTATTTTGTCTATCATATTAAAAAAAAAAAAAAAAAAAAAAAAAAAAAAAAAAAAACAACAAAAAAACCCAAGAAACCAAACAAACCTGTTTTTGACATCAGTTTGAGTCTGGAATAAGGTACTCAGTCCTAAAGAACAGTGAAATTGAAATTCCCCATCCCTTCCTGCAGATTTCCCTATTGCTAGTACAGGCCCTTCCCAACTCGACTGGAGATTTTAGATTCTGTTCATAGGCACCTAACTTTGACCTGGATGGGATATCTCAGGGCAGTTAGTTCATCCATCTGCATAGTTTTTTGACAGTTTGGTACAGTACTGCTCAGCCTTGAGATCTCTTAAGTCTGATCTATGAAGCTGGTCCCCAGATCCCTGTGTCCCCATAACATTTAGAAGTGTGGAATCCGTGCACTCACTGCTATGTTACTTTTCCTGTTGCGCTACTCTGTCATCTATGATGCTTGCTGACATATAAAGCAGAGAGTTATGCTAGGCTAAATCTGTGTCTCCTGACTTTTGCCTGCATGCATGATGTGAGGATAAACAAGTCTTAAAGGAAGCAATGGGAGTTCATATGAAAGGCCAGTGACAGAAAAGCCAGCATTAGAGATTTGCTGTTATCAGGGTAAAAAAAAAACCAAACAAAACAGCAAAGAGTTTCACCTGAGTTGGTATCACACAGCATGTGACCTTGTTGGGCCAATTCCCCTAGAGCCTGGGCAAAGTACCATAGAATTCTGCAGAGAAAGCCTGCTTTTCCGTCACTGTTTCTGTCACCATAGATTTGGAGATCACTAACAGGAATTTAATGATAACCAGGTCTTTTCTTGTCAACCCTTGAGGAGGTTAAATGAAGAAACTGTTTTTGATTTGAACTTTGGGAAGCAATGAAGATGATGCTGATGTTACTCTCTCACTTCTTGCAGACTGGGAGCTGGCAAAGAAATTTGAAGAGCTTGAACAGGTGAGGGGGGCAAATACACAAACACATATATGCATACTGTTGCATGAATAGCTAAGCAACTGGGCATAATGTCTTTGTGCCCTGTTCTATCTTTGCATCCTGCTACTCTTCACTCTGCTGCTATAATGTAAGCATGTATCACAGAAAGAGAAGAGCAGAACCTGGGCTAAATAGCTGCACAAACTGCAAAAGATAAAAAGAGAACAAGGCTATACTGGTGCAACAAAAGCTGAGGCAGCTCTTGCCTCTGCCACCAGTGAAAGGCCAGCAAAGGCCAAGCCAGGAAAAAAATAAACGTCAAAGGAAATCTCCATGGAAGAAAAGGGAGGGAGAAGAGGAGGTCATGCTGCCTTCCTAGGCGCCGTATCAGCCAGCTGCGTTAGATAACGAGCTAAAGTAGAGGAAAAGCCACTGCACACCTAATACAGAAAGATTTTTGTCTGATCTCTTTACTAGTAAGGGAGGTACTGTGTGGGGCCAGAGCCCTGCTGTGCTGAGCAGAGTGTACCATACACACACACAGAGCAAGGGGAAGCCCCATACTACACCCAGGAACAGGGAAAGGTATGCAGCAACCTTGACAGGGCTCCCGCTGTGCCCCAAACCCTGCAAGCAGTGGAAACCCTTTTTCCTCTTTCTCAAGCCAGGTCCAGCTGTGGATCCTGGAGGTCCTGCTGGATTCCATTGGGCACCTTTCACATCAGCCTGAAAAATCACAGTGCATCATGCCAGAAGGGAGGCTGCCAGCTCCTACCCTAGACCCTCGCTCCAGTGCTGAGGGACATTAAGCTCTGGCTTCCTGGGAACAACACTGCCAGAGCAGAAGTCTAGATGTTGGCCATAGATCTTCCCAGTCTACTAGGAAAGGGTAGCTACAGATGGTGAAGAAATACCATGGACTTTCCACGTTACAAACAAGGGAAGTTAGCAAGGATTAAGGTGAAAGGAGAGGAGGGACAACTCAGAGTAATGGAGAAGTGATGCTCTCTGCTACAGTGGGTGGATGTCTGGAGACATCCTGCCCCAGCACTGACTTGACTCAGTGGTGCAATATCCTTCTACACAGCCTGGGGTAGGGAGGAACAGCAGAGGGCCTACACTGCTGCCACCAAACAAGCAGCTTAAAGGGCGACATGAGGAGGTTGAGTGCTCTAAAGGCAGATTCTCCTGGAACAGAACTGCTCCAGGGAAGACCCTGTCCTCCCCAGTGATGCTGTCAGCCAGGCTGCCTGTACCTCCTGCCTCTGAGTTGCCCTGTGCTTGCCAGCACACTGTAGAACTCCTCATGATGGGGCATTTGTTTACCGATGTTTGTTTTTAAACAGCTGGAGAAGTTGAGGGATCAGCTCTCAGCTGAGGAAGGGTCAGAGGTGGCCTACGCCTTGGAAAGTCTCTCAGCATCCCAGCCCAAAAAACGCGGTAAGTTTTGGGTTAGAGCCCTGCAGCCATTCTGTCCAGCTTTCATCTTCAGGGCTTCCTTTCTGCAACAAAGACAGTGACAGTAAACATGCCCCAGATATGCTGCAAAACAGGTTGGCAGCTTTTCTAGCAGTCCTGGCCCCCTCTTGTTAATGGCTGGCTGGTTCAGCACTGGTGAGGACTTTGTACCCAACCCTGTCTGCTGTTGTGGCAGGTACAGGGTCTGCACACCCAGGACCTCACTGGAGGCAGTCAGTGTTGCATCCCTCTTTTCACAGAGGAACGTGGGGCTATATGGGCAATGAGTGCCTGTCCTGGAGGGGATGAGTTCTGTATGAACATGTCCCTGCAGTGCACCCGTCGCTTTGATCTGGGCACAAAGCTAGTGCTGAAGGCATAATGAGGCATGTGGACTGCATGCATTTCCCTCTGCCAAGGTCACTGCCTCCCTACAGAGGAAAAAGGAGCACTTGTTTGTGCTGCTGAAAAGCAGCTAAATGGGATGTGGAAATCAACCAAGAATGCAGGGCACTAAGATCCAGTAGTCCCCCAACTGGTGTCCAAGCTTTGTCCAGTCTGTATCCAGTGTCTCAAGAGCATATGGTAGCAGTGCTCCTGCAAGGCTGCCCCTGACAAGCACATGGACGATGCTGTTCACACTGGCTTTCAGTGGATTCCTCCACAAAGCAGTGGCAGCTGTAAAAAAGAAGTCACGGGTGACAGTTCTGGCCTGAAAACAAAAGAGCTAGTTCTGCCTTTATCCCACATGCTCTGTGCATGTGCAAGGTGACAACCCGCCAGACAGCCAAGAGAAAATCCCTTTGTGCAAGGCTTGCTTAGGTGATCCTTAAGACAATCTGCAATTTATCAGCAACCCTGGAGGCTGTCATTAATTTTGCTAATCCAATTCATGCCCCCATCAGTCTGCAATGTTCAAATGTAGATAAAACTACTTCCCCCTGCCAAGTTTAAATCAGATTCTGCCAGAAAATAAAGCAGAGAATCTTTGCCTTCATCTAAAGTCCTTCCAGTCTGGAAGGAGCTTGTGTCTCAGCCTGAGCATTGCTGATTCAGTAGAAGCTTTCTCCCAAGATTCTACTTCCAAAAACCAGGTAGAAATCTCTTTTCCTACTTGACAATTGGAGACCCACACAGGATTCAAACAGGGCATGCTGGTGATACAGCTATTTTCTTCCAACACCAGAATGTGCATCCTTCCTTAATCTGCTTAGAAGACCCCACAGAGATCGCCGTTGTTTGGAGGATAGTTAGCAGCAGAGTCACTAGGTTTTTAAAAAAAAATTGTAAGGGCCAGATCTAGTCTCTCCAAGTCAGTATCCTGCTCTTTCACTCAGACACAGGTGAAAAACCATGCACACTCCTCTCAGGTAGCAAAACTGCTGGCCAGCAGACAGGAAAGAAAAATCTGATTCCTGATATTGCTGAAGTAGAGCAAATGGAAAAGCAAACCCTTATAAATCAAACACCAAGGAAACAACTTTTAGGCCCCTTATTTACACTGTAAACAGCTAAAAGAAACACCTTCTACAAGCGTTGTATGAAGTCAAAGCTGGTTATTGAGACGTCCCCAGAAACCACAACGCTGGCTTCGCACGCCAACTCTCTCAAGACATGGGGCTTTTGAAACATACTCCGGGGCTAGAGCGGGAAGCTGGAAATGTCCCTTGGATGCTAACATAATTCTCTTGTATCCCTTCCCAGCCTGCTTTTGGAAATACTGCATCTGAAGGCTTGCCAAAACTGGAAGATGAAGATGAGCCCTTCCCCAAATTGCCTTGCTGGGTATTAATGTGTTAAGAGTTTGTTCTGTTCTCTCATCGTGCTGCTAATTTGGATGCCATCCTCCTGACTGCATCACAGCCAAGTCTAACAGGGACTGTGACAGGAGTTGGTGGCCCACTACCACTCTCCAACTGTTCCTTCCTTCCAGGTTTAACCTACCATAATCTTCTACTTGGAAGCAGCTTCCCAACTTTCCTTGCTGTTCTGTGTTCTGTGTGTGCCATTCAGTTTGCTGCCACTGTACACTCTTACCCTTCTCACCAGTTCCCCTGAGCTTGGACCATTGCTCACATCTGCAGATGATGCTCACAGTCATGTCTGGGTTTCCCATCACCTCCTACGAGAAGGTCTATGATCACCTCACACCCTCTGTTGGGACAGGAAGGTGGACTGGGTGTAAAGTGGAGGGCTCAGGGCTGCCTGCCTCAGCTTGCTGAGCCAGAGCTGTTCCTCGTTGTGTCCCGTCAGCGTACACAGTAAGTTTGGGGGAGGACAGGCACAGAAGTCTGGATCCTTTGGATATCATTCCAATAAAGATTGTTGCACAGAAGCACAATGCTGTTTTCTTTCTTCCCCCCTGCAGAGGCCCAAGGGGCAGCACATTTCCCTTGATGTAGGCTCTTGTTACCTTAATGGTTCATGTGAAGTTTACAATGGAAAAAAGGCTTCCACTAAACACCTAGGTTTCGCAGCACTAGCCTGTTTTAATGTGCCTGAGGAAGAGGCCCTTCCTTTTGATCAAAATTGAAAATGAGAGTTGGGTCTTCCTCATGGGTATGTGTGGGCTGCTGTTCTCATGGGACTGGACCAGACCCACTGATTTCTACCTACTCACCCCAAAGAGATGTTCTGAGCAGAGGTATTTGGTGCATCTCGCTGGTCATTGCAGATGCTGGCTGGCTTTTACTACTGCAGAATTATGTCTGCCCCTGTCTAAACAGAAGAGATCACAATCCATCAGTTGTCCCTACATATATTCATCTTAAGTCACGTTATCCATGTTTATTTGCAAAAACAAAGGACCACGCTCCCAAAAGTGTAAATTCAGAATAAATCCTGATGTTAACTTTGAGGTTTCAAACAGTGTAAACAAGAGCAGAATCTGGTAGCTACTGTCAATGTGTGGACTGATTTTGACTAGAATCGGACTGTTTCTCCAGCCCTGATGAGCCATGCTATTTAACTATAGCTTGCATACTACATATTCTTCAAAACTTTACCTCTCCCAAAGCTGTAATTACCACGTTACATTCATAGCCCTGGGCTCTGGCAAGAAGTGCACACTTAGCACAGCAGTACGTTGTATGTACTTCGTTAAGAGGAGATCTATTCATCGTATTACAGGCCAAAGCTGGCATCTATGGAATAAAGCCAGCTTAATTATATCAGTGAGGTCTAATGACATGCAAAATACAGTTTGCTGTTAACATTAATTCTTTGTTATTTCCTTGGTAGTGATTCAGAACACATTTCCCATTTTCTGTTGCTTTTGTGCAAGTGAAAATGTACGTGGGAGCAGCACCAAATCCGGGAAAAAATTATAGCCTATTGTCAAGAGAAGAGTCTCTCTTTCTTTAAATAGTTCAGTGCTCCACCTGAAAGGGAGGTTCAGCTAAGATGCTTTCAGCTTGCAGGAAATCCCAGTGCAATGAAAGGCTGGAGCAGCAGTTACCTGATAGCTGTAGCCATGCCTTCCCAACACAGTGTGACAGCTCAGCAGCAGGTTAGGAAAGGGAACACAGCGTCTGTGGCTATTGAACAGCTTGCTCTGATTCTAGACACAGGAATTCCCTGGAGTGCAATGAACCGTGCTGCTTAGCAGTGAATTTTAGCTGTGCTGCATCCTTATCGGCACAGTTCTTTAGGTGCTCATGGTACCCAGACTACCCCACTTTTTCCTCACAAGCAGTATGTGCTGCTGTGTTAGCTGCTTCTGCTGGAGTGATGAATAAGTGTTGAATGCAATTCATTTAGTAATTCAAAGCAAAGGCGGTGATTCTCTCCCTAGGCTTAACCTCAACACGTCACTGTGGGGGTCCTCTCCTTTCTCCTAAACATGCAGAACAGAAACTCAACTCTTCCTCAGGTGCACTCCCACATCATGCTTGCTCTTACCTTACCCATGCTTGGGCAGTCACTCTTGCTGAAGTTAATGACCCACAGGCAATAATTAAAGGGCTTTCCCTTAGACATTCTAGTAGACCACGTTGATTTATTAGCAGAAAATCCTCACAGGCATCTGAATGGATTTGCAAACAGGCAGCACAGGGCAAATCTGGCGTGCAACAGGTGCTGGAGTATATCCTTATTTCACATTTGTTGACCTCCATGCTACGCACAATGACTGAAGGCTGTCCAATATTGTCTAAGAAAACAAACTGTGGTGTTCAGCCTCTCAGACATCATCATATTTTAAACAGCACCTGCCAATTTATGGATTTGAAAGAGTGCTTTTTGAGCCAGAGGACGTCTCAGTATGTTCTGTGGTGGATGAGGCCGAGGAACAGAAAGGCTGTTTCTTTCTCCCAACTAAACCGTGCAGTGAGGTGGGAGCCAAGAGCAGGGCTGAAGCTTCCAAGCAACACCACCACAGACACCTCTGTCCTGCTTTGCTCTCCCATCACGCTTCAGATGGAAGGTATTTCTGCACACAACTGGCAGGCTTTATAAACCCTCTTTATTTAGAAACCCTGGGCTAATACCTGACAACTGTTAAATACTTTTACAATCCAGCAGTCTCTTCACAAAGCCGCTGTGTTAGCGCTGGATTGCTCTCATCTGAGTCTCTCAAAACGTGTCACACAATGACTCTGTCCATGCTGCTTTTGACAGACAGCTGTACGAGTGGCCAGGTCATCACTTCCATAATCTGCCCATGCCCCCCATACATATGGCTACCTTGCAAGCAGATTATCTGCAGACTGTCTGGGTGAGCTCTGTGCAGGAAGATAACTGTTTACTAAACCGCAGAGTGAGCTCAGCATAGGTGGTGGCAGCGCACTGCAGAGGACGGGGTCTGGGCTTGTCTGGGACAGCATTTGCAGTCTTGTTTCTAGCATGGACAGTAAATCTTCTCTCAAATCTGCCAGTCTATATGCATCCACTCAATCCAGCTCCCAGATCCTTCACCTGCAAGCTCAAAGGCAGCGGGACTAGGGGAAAAGCACAGAGCAAAACCCTAAGATCACCACATATGGATTTAAACCCCTTCTTTATTTCAATGACTTTCAAGAGCTTGGTCTGGAAAGCATCTTGCAGTGCTTCACAGGTACCGGCAACTCACCCACCAAAGGAGGAATGATCACCTAACTCAGCTAAAGACTGCTTGATGGGAAAGATGGGGGCACCTCTTGATGTGATTCAATGGTTTATGCAGCTGCTATGAGCAGCATTAGCTTATACTGAAGATGTCAAGAAAAGCAAAGTTCCTTCCAAACATTCTGCGGCTGGGCCAATCCTGGTTTCAGGGTAGGGCTGTAAGCCAGATGCTATGGCTGAGCACTGTCCCCTCTCAGACATGAACTGGATGCTACCTGCCCTTCTGAACGGGAGCCTCATCTCCCACAATTGCCCTGAAGTCCAAATCCTCACAACAGCTATAGTTTCAGAGACTCATTGTCTTCCCAACTCCTTTCCTGTAGCTGACTGAGAAGCTGACTGTATTTTTCCCCATTTTGCTAGCTGATGGTCAGGTGCTTTGTGCCTCATACAACATTAGGAAATTAACACTTAATTCCTATCTCCAGCCTTACTCTCTGCCTAACACAGGGTGTGTGCAAGAATTACTTTTCTTTCTTAGTCCTAGAATAGGATTTAGTCCACAGTCATAATCCCTTTCTCAATGGATCTTCTTTTGCAATGCTAAGGATGATTTATACCCAAGAATAAAATGCAAGGAATTTAGCTCGACATGGACCAAAGCCCAAGAAGGAGCACGTGAGGTTTAGAAAACATCAGCAAGGAATCTGAGCATTGGGATGTCAGCAAACATCTCTTTTCAGCTATATTTTATAATCTGGAAAGAAGTTAAAATCATGAAACTGGATTTAAGATAGCCTGTTTTACTTTGAAATGAAGTGGAGAGGACATGTTTACATTTTACCAGAGTGAGAAATACTTGAACTTTTAGAGCTGGATGTCTGGTCATGCCCCATGCACACATCAAGAGGCTAAAATAAGGCATATGATGCAGATGGCCTTGGAAGTAGATGACTTCATATTTGGATGCTATCCTATGTTATGCATAGGGATGAGTGAAATGCATTCATCAGCTTAGAGGAGGAAACTAGAAGTCTCGCCACATTTCAGGATCTGCCATATGATGAAAACATGTCTATATATGGTACAGAGATAAGAGAAAGACTATTAAAAACATCAGGATGAATACTAAAGTATTGTCACTGTTGTCGTTCAGACTAACTCCTAGTGAAGTCAGCAGACATCTTCTCCTGAACAACAGCTCAAATAAATTCTAGGTTTGTCCCGTAACTGTTAAATCCTCCCTTCATCTACCAAACAAACACCCTCTTGAAAGAAACGTGCAAAGCAAACTGTCTGCTTTTCATGAACTGCTGTTGGCATCTCTGGAAGTTTTATTTTCAATCCAAAAAAATCCAACAGTCCTTGCTAGGATAAAGCAAGTTTAAGAAATAAATGCCATGCAATTAAACTATATACATATTTTCTGTTCCCTCATATCAGTGACACCGTGCACAACTGTGAGAGCATTCCGACCTGATGAATTGAATTTGTTATTATTTGTAAATGCAACATTAGTAAAATGCAACGTGAAACAGATTTGCAGGAGATCAATTCCTTGAGTGTTGTATCATTAGTCAATGACAAGACATTCTGTGATGCATCTTCTGTATTTCTGCAATGTTTCCAATACAGCATCAATCATTCAGAACAGAAGCACCTGTAGGCAGAGAAGCAGTAAACATTACATTTTCCCATGTCAGAAATGCAAGGCTTGGACAAACACACTGTAAGGTGGTCTACAGGAGATTAAAATGTTAGGAAAACTTGGTTTCTTGTAGGGGGGAAGGAACTAAGTTGTAATTTAGGGCATTCGAGCTAACTTGGCAGTCACAGTCCATGTTCTAAGACATCATTTCCGAAGCCACTCTTTCCAAGACTACTGGCATGACTTGAGTACCTCCATGTAACTGAGAACAGGTGGGGTTCTCCGAGCCACCCACACCCGGAGTACTTTGGCTTACTTGCAGGAACTGCTAACCCTTGGTGTTGCCAAGACGGCTCACTCCAATCCGGTCAAGAGGAACTCCAAACCGTCTCTTAGGCAGCTCAACCACTTTCCTGCATGGGGAAAAAAAAAAAAAAATCAAAGAAGGAGGGAAAGAACTCAGGAAATATATCATAGGAACAATCAAAATGTTACTACATCTTTGATTCCTCCATTCATCCCACGAACATTGTTCAGACAGAACAACTGTGCAGGAGCAGCCAAAGATATGTTTAAAAATAAGATGCTTCACTTGTCTTACCAAAGAATAGGCAGGAGTTGCATCTGTTTTACAGATTGGCTCATGCTGACCCACTATCTCTGTTCCCACTATCTGGCAGCAAACAAATGACTTCACAGGTTAACTGCTATTCATAAAAGACAGAGGATACACTGCATGTATAAAGGGGAATTGTTTCATGCCTAGTATCGGATCCTTCAGGTGACCCATTAGCCTGGATCTTTGAAATCTCCAGGGACAACTGGGGCTAAGATAGGCAAGGAGGTAGAATGTATTGCACAGTAACAGAGGGGACAAGTCAGAGGAGCCCTAGCGGGATTTTCCTATGGGGTGTCCTGCAATGCACTGTTCTCAAAATTGTACAGTAGCAACCCTATGTTGAGATTGAAAATGGGAGGGTTTGGGGGTTATTTTTTTCCTCTATATGGTATATTTCCTGGTGATTTCATGATTGAGGGCATAAGGAAAGTGTGAAAGAAGTTCTATGCAGGAATTTTTTTTTTGTAATACAAATATTAAGTTTTCCCATCTCAATTCAGTATTTTTGAGCATTTTTTCCACCAGCAGAAGTTTCAATTTTTTTTATTTTAATTGTGGAAATGGTGAGATTTTCTGTAGCTGAGAATAACCTCAACTTTTGCCCTTGGAAATACTTGCCAATGAAATGTAGGTCCAAAAGAAGCCCTGGAAGATGAACTCTTTTCTCTCTCTGTCCTTGTCAAGCAACAAAAATAAAAATAAATTTTGTTCTGTAAGTTGGCAAATGCAAAGTAAGTGGCAGAAGGGCATGCTATGGTGCGCTCGAGTCTAAGTCTACGGGGTAGCACTGCAATGCTCGTTTGGCCTACAGCTCCGGGGGCTCTGTACACCCTGTCCAGGACTATCTCTCTAGCCCATGGTCTCATCTGAGCAGTCTCCTTTCCTCACACCTCTTGAGCGTGGGCTGAAGCCCAGAGGCATCATTCCAGCATCAGCAGCCTATTTCACACTGCCTCTTTTCTAGCTACTTTGCAGATGAGGTCAAGAAATGGGAGTTGACAGTGTACCATGTACGTAGGGGGAGCACCACATGAGTCACACTGGGGAGGCTACAGAACATCACAAATAAAGGGGAGCCGTTTGTATAGCTCTCACTGTCCCTCCTGCAAATATCTACGTATCCAGTATTGTTGCACTGAGCCGTAGGGAAGGCAAGGGGAAAGCAAGCCAAGGGCTGATCCTCAGTCTGCTGCCTCAAGGGCAGCACTCTTTTCCCCCTTAGGTGTAGGCACACGCTGGTGGGGGGCAGGTGGGAGACTCGTGCTGCTGCAGTCATACCCAGTCTGACTTGATAAAAAGGGGAATTAATTTCTCAGATTAGACTGGAGGGAGGGCAGTGGTGTTTCTTATCATTAGTTGTAACACGGTCATGCACTGTAGTTAAACAGAGAAGGAAATTGTAAGGTCATGCCCACAAGAAAGGCTGGGCAGGCAAGGCAGGGCTGTGCAGGTAGGGCAGGCAGGGCAGTGCAGGCAGGGCAGAGCAGGGCAGTGCAGGCAGGGCAGGCAGGGCAGGGCAGTGCAGGCAGGGGAGGGCAGGGCAGTGCAGGCAGTGCAGACAGGGCAGGGCAGTGCAGGCAGTGCAGACAGGGCAGGGCAGTGCAGGCAG